>NC_142946.1:6781544-6839044 GCF_046866305.1 Octopus bimaculoides
CGCCGAGGTTGACTTTGCCGTTCGTCCTTTTTGTGGTCGATAAAATGAGTACTACTTGAGTACTGGGATCGATGTAATTTACTTACTCCCTCCCACTGAAATTACTGGCCTTATGCCAAAATAACTATCCTGGAAACAGCTGTAAGACCTTCTATTTATAAATGTTCTATATTATACACAGCGTTGGTTTTTTTTTTATCTCATTACGAAATCCTTATATATATATATATATATATATATATATATATATATATATATATATATATATATATATATATATATATATATATATGTATGTATGTATGTATGTATATATATGTATATATACAAATTTAGTAAATGGAGTAAAACGCATATGTTAAATGAATTCTTTTATTTCTAACATATGTTTCGAAGATTACAAGTTGTCCCTTCCAAAGGAATAAGTGATATATATATATATATATATATATATATATATATATATATATATATATATATATATATATATGCATACAAGCATAAGTGTGTGGATGTACGTATGTGCACCACAACTGCAGATGACAACAAGTAGCCTAAATTGTGCCGGTGCTCTACTCAACATTTAAACACACTAATCGACTTATACATATTAATCCAAAATACTGTATATATATATATATATATATGAATGTTTGTATAATTGCACACATATACACAACTTTCATTGCACATCTGTTGCAATATTAAGCACAATGTAAACTTCCCACCGCTCGTTTTGCGGTCGATACCTACTTCGGTGCGTCGGTACTGCGTAAATACACACAAACACAAACTCATACACACACACACACACACACACACACACACATACATACATGCATACATACATACATACATACATACATACATACATATATATCGTGGCACTCTGTCGGTTACGACGCCGAGGGTCCCAGTTGATCCGATCAACGGAACAGCCTGCTCGTGAGATTAACATGCAAATGGCTGAGTACTCCACAGACCCGTGTGCCCTTAACGTTGTTCTCGGGGAGATTCAGCGTGATACAGAGTATGACAAGGCTGGCCCCTTTGAAATGCAGGTACAACAGAAACAGGAAGTAAGAGTGAGAGAAAGTTGTGGTGAAAGAGTACAGCAGGGTTCGCCACCCCACCCCCACCCCCCTGCAGGAGCCTCGTGGAGCTTTTTACAACGTCTGGACTGGGAATCGAAAGAAACAAGGAGAGACAAAAAAAGGAGAGAGAAAAAGGAGAGAAATATATATATATATATATATATATATATATATATATATATATATATATATATATATATATATATATATATATACGTTTGTAAGTCTGTGTTGCAAGATTCCTGCTGTGAAAGTGTGTGTTGAAACAGATATTGTTATATCTTGGAATGTTCAGTTATTTTTTTTTTTATTTTTTGCTAATCCATTCTCCAGGAAGACACACGTGGACGGAAACTGTCGCTGAAGAGGTCACAGATGTGTGACGAAAGATTTCCGGACAATGGACATAAAATAAAATAAGAACAATAATAAACGAGTGAAGAGCGAATAAGTAGTGCGTGTGTTCATTTGGCAAGAAAAAAAAATGACCATCCCGAAATATCATATATATATATATACGTAATATAACCATATGGCTTTCATTAAAAGCAGATGTTACAGTTACATCGATAGAACAATGTGATGGGAAACAATAAGACTTTTCGATAAATCAATATATAATATCTATTGACAATTTTAATATCCTAAAAAAAGAAAATAAACAGTGACACTAAAAACACTCACTTGCTCACACACAAAACAAACACAAAACAAACACACACAAAACAAACACACACAAAACAAACACACACACGCACACACATACGCACGAACACGCACTCACATTGCTAACAGTAAGTATATATGTGAGGTCTCTGCCAAAGTTTTTCATAAACTCTTTGAAAGCACATCAGAATCAAACTCAGTGAACGAGCCTGTATTTCTGAACGACAATGATATCCTTCCTTCTCAAGATAATCACGGTTGCAGCTCTGGTGCAGTTTTCACTCAGTGCAGTAATGCAAGGTGTAGGTAAGGAATCATGAAACTATTATTATTATTATTATTATTATTATTATTATTATTATTATTATTATTATTATTATTATTTTGTGTTTGACTTTTGTTTTGCATTTGTACAAGTTGGATCCAAGTCTCACCCAGAGACCTCAAGAGACAACAAGTTAGAAGTTCATGTAGGTGTTATGCCTAGGGTACCATATATTTGGATTTGCACATAGTGTTGTTCTAGAGAATGTTTAAGAAACCATAAGAAAATTATGTGTTTGTTTTAAAATTTGAGATCACATAGACAGTATTTTACGTAGGATATAGGCAGTTCCCATGAGCACTATCTTTTGAACTTCAGCCATTTTGGGGTTTCCTGGTATCTGAGCTAGGTAGTAATCAGCCCGTTTCGCTGTCATGTTTCCTGGTATCTGAGCTAGGTAGTAATCAGCCCGTTTCGCTGTCATCTATTATTATTTTTATTATTATTATTATTATTATTATTATTATTATTATTATTATTATTGTGTAAGAGAGCAGTGCATGCCATCAAAGTGACATTGGGGTACAAATATACGAAGCCCATTATACCCATCATGACTACCCGTCTGATAAGGGTACACCAGGCACGTGCATCACAACCATATGTGCGCGACATGGTGATCTCATATCAAGATAAACAGCGCATGACCTTGCAGGTGGGGCCCACTCAGAATTTTCTTCAGGTCGAGTAGCCCATCCCGCTCAAAAGGTCCCTGAATAAGGTTTGTTTAAAGATGTTGAGCAAAACACACATGTTTCCAAAGATGAATTATTCAAAGCCCAAAGAATTCCTCTCAACACATGGCTATGATGCTCCCCCACTACTTATTATTATTATTATTATTATTATTATTATTATTATTATTATTATTATTATTATTATTATTATTATTATTATTCAGTAGTTTTATCTTTATAACGTGCTTTCATTTCACTACCGAGCGCAGCTCTATGTGCCTTGGGTATGTGCTGGGTATTATTATTATTATTATTACTATTATTATTATTATTATTATTATTATTATTATTATTATTATTATTATTATTATTATTATTATCATCACAAAAATAAAAGAGTGCCATTGTTATGAAGTGAATGATATTTCGACATCTCGTGTATCTTCCACAGGTTCAAAAAAATAAACTTGTCAATCTACTTCATTTTAGAGAAGTTGCCTCAGTCCTATAGATATTAACCAAAATGAAGTAGATTGACAAGTTTATTTTTTGGAACCTGTGGAAGATACAGGAGATGTCGAAATATCGTTCCCTTGATAACAATGGCACTCTTCTATTTTTGCTGCTATCATTATTATCGTCATCATCATTATCATCATCATTATTATTATTATTATTATTATTATTATTATTATTATTATTATATTAATGTCACGACCTTCACTGTTAGTGGATGATTGGAACGTCGTCTTTGAGCTACGTTTGGACTGTGTGGAGTTAGCTAATGGAACAGTGGGTGGGAAAAGCCTCGTAAACCTGCTCAAACATTTCCAACTGTCTGTCAGGTATCGACTGGACTTCCCAGATGTGTCAATGTGGACTTGGACGAATCGCATCGGGTCATCCAGGTCGTATCTAGACAAGGTATTTTGTAGGCCAGTAGATAAGGATAGCATAAGGCGTCCATTTTTCAAACTCGTCAGCTAGAGAGAGCACAAATTTGTTGTTTTTAAAGGTCAACCTAAATAGGCATAGGAGGCAGGGACCCGGTTACTAGAAGCTGAACGCGTCAGTCCCAGCGTGCCAAGCTTACAGAGATCGGATTAAAGAATTCGTTAAACGAGCGTCGGTGGCGGCAATCGTCAACAGCAAATGGTGATATGGCCTAAAAGAAAAAGTAATTAGAGTAGAATCAGTTAGGTTTAGTAAGGTATTAGTGACAGAAAGAAATAAAATAGAAGGGAACTTGGAAACTTAGAAGAGACGCTTAGGACAGGCATTGCAACCGACGTGCTGGCGGCGAGATTGGCCCTCCAATAATTCTTCAACGCTAAACCTGAAGGTTGCATTGTCGGAACTAAGGCGAGTGCTCTAAGGCAAGAGGGAACGAAAACCGCTCGATGCGCGCGAGTGGCAGAGGCATAACATAGCAACAAAACCACAATTCGGTCTTTGGTGGACTAAAATGGACGTACGGTAGTCGAGTTCAAATTTACAGAAAACAAAAGACGAAAACAGGTGTAGGGACAACGAACAGGTGCATTAGTTTAACGCTCAGGAAGAATGATATAAACCATAAAAGAGAGGAAGTATGAGAGATGAATCTATTTATTCAACCACTTGTCATCCTTAGGATTACGGCCGTTTCGCTGCCTTATTCATCTAATAATAATTTCAGTGTGGAATAAAATTGTTTACTTGCCAGCATTAATATAAGCATGCTATGCATCATATGATGCAATTGTGTATCTCAGAAGGTCATGGTTACACCGACGATTCAACTCTAAGCATACATGCAAAATGTATGCATATATGTATGTATGTCAGCATTCAGTTTTATATCAAGATAATTTGTCAATTGAGAAAGAGCCGGTTTCTAACCTAGATCCAAGGCTCCTTCATTGGAATTTAAACAACATCAACAGGATATTTTTGCATGTGTGTATATACGTATGTATGTATATGTGTGTATTTGTATCTTCTGTTTTATGTATGTTTTCTCATACATAAACTTGCAAATCTGCTGGTGCTCATATATACTTAACTGATAAGCTTCTGGAAAGATTTTTACAGTTCCAGTGATGGCTTAGATCAGTAGTCTTCGAATTAGCTTTCTCCTTTCTGGTTTAAATGTATGTAAATATGTAAATATATTTATTAATTATATATACTTCTATTATAGCTTGCCCAGACGACGTTGAAATCAATGACGTATATTATCCGGAGGAAGGGTGTATGGTGTGCAACTGTACAGGAGGACTTGACTTTTCAACTATGCCGCCAAATGTCATAAAAGTTGGACCGTGTTACTCGTAAGTAGCATTGAAACTCTACACAAACAACAAGCTATCATAAGTACACACGCATTCTATCATTTACATACAACGATGTCATGTGCAAACTGAGGCCCGCGGGACATTCTGAACGGCACACCAAGCTAAGAATAACCTTGAACTCTTTAGTAGTTTTGCCTGCCTGATGATGGGCCATGTGCCATGCGGCCCGATTCTCGGATAGTTTGTCTATGTCTGGTCTAGAAGGTCAAATGATCTGCTAGACATACCAGCCAAATCTCCTGAAACTTAACCTTAAAATCACATCGTAGTAAAAAGGAGTGACACGTTGGATAATGTAGTTTTAAATATAAGAATAGGCAGGATGGTCTCAACTAGAACGCCTTTAGCCGCACGTATTCTCCATCAAGGATTTTTGGCGAATAAATATAATCTAAAGCAACAATCTCTTTCTCTCTCTCACACACACACACGCGCATACACACACGCACATGGACAAATACATAAACACGAGGCAAAGAGAGAGCCTATATGTGCTCGCTTACCTTGCTAGAAATACTAAGTAAATCAGCCTCACTCCTCAACAAACTGGCCTATAAAAAGGGGCTACCTTGCATCTCCTTGATCAAGTATTTCTACTACATCACCTTCCTCAAGCATTTCTACTATAGTCTCGACTTCATCAATACCTCGTGAGTGGATTTAGTAGGTGGAAACTGTGTGGAATCCCTTCGTGTTTATGAGTCTTTCTCTGTCTATTTATCTATCTTTCTGTCTTACTACATATTTGTGTGTGTGCGCACATATGTATTTATGGGAGTATGTGGACATGTGTGCCAGTGGGGTGGGGGAAGGAAGCAGGTGGAAGGGGGGTCCTACTGGATTAATTAGTCCCAGATACACATAGTTTGAGGGGGGGAAATGGTCACAGCTGGTTTCTTTTTCATCAGAAACCTGCTGGTCAGATATAAACCTGCGCTAGGTTTAAATAACGACGACAAAAACAACAACAGTAACAATAACAGCACAAACACCACCTTCAACAACAACAACACCAACAGTAGGAAGAACAAGAACAACAACAAATGCAGCCCCGGCAATATATTTCGCAGACAACTAAATTTGATGTTCCTTAGTTATGGCATGGTGGAGGCGCAATGGCCCAGTGGTTAGGGCAGCGGACTCGCGATTTCGATTCCCAGACCGGGCGTTGTGAGTGTTTATTGAGCGAAAACACCTAAAGCCCCACGAGGCTCCGGCAGGGGATGGTGGCAAACCCTGCTGTACTCTTTCACCACAACTTTCTCTCACTTCCTGTTTCTGTTGAGCCCGTAATTCAAAGGGTCAGCCTTGTCACACACTGAATATCCCCGAGAACTACGTTAAGGGTACACGTGTCTGTGGAGAGCTCAGCCTCTTGCACGTTAATTTCATGACCAGGCTGTTCCGTTGATCGTAAGCGACGGAGGGCCAACAACAACAGTTATGGCATGTTTCTAATACAGCCAAATCGTTTCTTTCGTTTCAATATTTCTATCTTATTCCTTTACTATAGGTGCGGTGCAGTATATATTGAGAACTGCTCCGAAACGGAGCAAGTCAACCCCGATGCAAACTACCCGGGTTGTTGTGAGAGAAGGTGTAAAACTTAGTAAGCCCAGAACGGATTTCTTTATTTTGTTGAGAAGAGTCTATAGTTGTGCTTTAGATTCGTTAAAATAAATTCTCTGAATGAATAAATTGAATTAATTATGATAATGATTTTGAAATTTTGTTGTTATTAAGATTACAATTTTGCGAAGCATTCATTTCATCTTAAGATTGTGTCGCATCTTTATCGTGTTTATATGTAGACTTCGTGTTTCTTTTAATTACGAAACCCATCTTGTGGTTTTGATATATGTTGTATTGTCTCAGACTGGAATTGAAACCAACCTTGGACCATGAAGGTATTCAAAAATACGATACCAAATAAAGATTAGGATGAAAGAACTCTCTGTGTGCGTGTATACGTACATTATATATATATATATATATATATATATATATATATATATATATATATAGGAAGGGCATCCAGCTGTAGAAACTCTGCCAAATCAGACTGGAGCCTGGTGTTGCCATCCGGTTTCACCAGTCCTCAGTCAAATCGTCCAACCCATGCTAGCATGGAAAGCGGACGTTAAACGATGATGATGATGATGATGATGATATATATATATATACAGAAGAACGTTGGTGCGTAATTTTTATTTGTTGCCAATTGTAGCTGCGCCTGAAAAATTATAACGTATATAGATGGGACATGTGTCTTCAGTGCCCCACAAGTATACATTAATTATAGCCATCACGATTTCGCTTGTCCCAACAGATCTTCGCAAGCCGAGTTTCGTGTCCAATGAAGGAGACGACGTTGGCATGGGTGCCAGTCGTCGAATTTAGTTACACACACCGGAGCTTCTTTCTGTTTCCGTCCACCAAATCCACTCACAAGGTTTTGGTCGACTCAAGGTTATAAAATACACTTGCCCAAGGTGCCACACCGTGGGACTGAACCTGGCACCATGTGGTTGGGAAGCAAATTTCTTTCCACACAGCCACACCTCAAAACTAGTATAGACTATATATGGATAAATAAATACATTTCTATATATGTATGAATATTTATATGTAAAAGTTTAATTCATAACTATCATCATTTAACGCCCGCCTTCCATGCTGGCATGGGTTGGACAGGAGCCTGCCAGGGAGAAGACCACACCCAGCTTGTGTGTCTCTTTTGGCATGGTTTTTACAGCTGGATGCAGTTCCTAATACCAACCACACTGCAGTGTGGAGCGAGTGCTTTTTGATATGGCACCAGCACAGGTGAGGTCAGTTCTAATAGCTGGATGCCCTTCCAAATGCCAACCACTTAACATGTGGATTCGATGCATTTTTTTTTTTTTGTATAGAACCAGCACTACTTTGAGTGTACATGTTATTGCATGTGCTTACAAAGATGCGACAAATTCGCTGGATGCCCTTCCTCTCACCAACCCATGCCCGTTTCCAAGTAAGGTAATATTTCACCATGATCAAACATCCTTTTCGCAGAAGAAATAACTAACGTTATGAAGCAACAGGCATGGCTGTGTGCTAAGAAGCTTGCTTCTCAACCACATGGTTCTGGGTTCAGTCCCACTACATGGCACCTTGGGCAACCAAAGTCTTGAGTGGATTTGGTAGACAGAAACTGAAAGAAGCCCATTTTGTGTGTGTGTGTTCCACTTGACAATCAATGCCAGTGTTTTTATGTCCCTCTTAACTTAGCGGTTTGGCAAAAGAGTGATAGAGTAAGTGATAGAGTAAGTTTGCAACGAATAAGTCTTGGGGGTTGATTTCTTTGACCAAAACTCTTTAAGGCGATGCTCCAGCAAGGCCCCAGTCAAAGGGCTGGAACAAGTAAAAGAATAAAAGAACATACAAAATTGCTTATATGACAAGCGTCCCATGATCTGAACACAAGGGAACACACAAACAGACTGAGAGAACACTCTCGATGTATATGCCTATGTCAACGGAATTCACAAGGCTTTGGTCAGGCCTGGGGATAACGTTGAGGTCACTTGGCCAAGGTGCCATGCAGTGAGACTGAACTCAGAACTATATGGTTAGGAAGCAAACTTTTCAAACTTCTGCAGATATTGGACAAATTCACAGTACCAAATGGGCCACTTTTGGTGAGCAGAACTGGTGATGTGAAACTGAAATAAACTTCTCCACTTGGCCATTTTAGATTCAGTCCCATTGCACAGCACTTTGTTCAGCCAGGGGCTATGGTAGAGAGCACTTGTCCAGTGTCTTATCAGTGGATAATATTATCACGTGCATATGTGTGTGTGTGTAGTAGACATACATCATCATTTAACGTCCACTTTCCATGGGTTGGACAGTTTGACTGCAACTGGCAAGCTAGAGAGCTGCACCACATTCCAGTCTATGACTGGATGCCCTTCCTAACACCAGCCACTCCTATATTGTAATGCATCCTTTTTACATATATATACATGTGTATATAAAATATACACATGTATATAAAATATAGATGTGTATATACATATATACACATATACATATATATGTATGCATATATGTACGTATGTACTTAAAAACATGTATACATGCTTAAATTTTTGAAGATTTTAAATTTTTCTTGGATATTATTGCAGTTGAAAAATGAAAAACAAAATTATTTGCAGTATTTTTCAATTTTTTGTTTAAAAATTTTTTTCTATTTTTTTACATATCTTTTATTTCTTTTTTTTCATCTAAGTGTTTGTGTGAGCGTATGCATATATAAACGTGTATGTGCATGTATGCATTTATGTATGTGTGTTTGTGTACATGTCTTGTTTTTCCTTTTTTTTTTTTACTGTTGTTGCCAACACAAATGGTTTTTTTTAGTTTAAATTTATTTTTTCTAAAAGGAGGGATGTTACTCAAAAAAAAAAACATGGAATTTTTTTTATAATTTTCTTTTCTTTCATTACTTCTGGCTGCTGCTGCTGATCTTGTGATTGTGGTCAGGTTAAGGTCAATTGTATTTAATGATGATTAAAAATGAGTGATGAAGAGGATGACAATGATGGCGACTGCTGCTGTTGCTCTTAATAATAATAATAATAATAATAATAATAATGTTTATAACTGTCAACTGCCTTCTAGGTGATGCTTCTACAATAGTGTATGTGTTTTATCATTAGGTGTCTGTTGTGTTTATCCTTTTGTGTATGAAAAAAGTTCGTAAAAAATTATCTTAATTTTCCTTTTGATTCAGTTAAACTGTTTGGCGTCTGTTGTTGTTTCCTTACTACTGTTGTTATTGTTGTTGTGGTGTTTGTAATTGTTCCGCATTTTCTGTTGATATTTGTAATCTTTGGGGCATCGATGCTGAGCTATTACCATTTCCTCCAAGAAGTCACTGTCGAGCACGAAAGCAAAACGGCAACCTGACCCTAGCAGTTGTATAGGATCTCAATGGTGTATTTCTGAACGGTTACATGGCTATTTCCCCGGCAGGGTCGACTGCCAACAGCGATGGTCGGTAGAAACAGGTATTACTGGTCATCGAATCGTACCAGAAAACTAGACCCAGATGTATCGGACAGACAGACAGACAGACACAGCAAGCACGTGCGGTCAGTTCAACAATGATCTCAAAAGAAACGGGTCACTGTTGACGGCTGACATACGAAACACAGTTTCAAAAATGGGACGTGTGCACATGTCTTTCTATCTATCTGTCAACCTGGTTCTAAAATCTGGACTGTCCATACACTATTGAACTTGAAGTCTGTGAGGTATTGCCTGTGGACATTGTAATGCCAGTCTGTTGCTGGTTTCCTCCTTGAATGTTGTGAACATGCTACAAGAAAACAAAAGAAAAAAAGACATTATTATCATTATTATTATTATTATTATTATTAAGAGAGCGGCGCATGCCATCAAAGTGACACTGGGATACAATTATACGAAGCCCAATAATATCAATCAAGACTACCCATCTGATAAGGACACACCAGGCACATGCATCACAACCATTTGTGCACAACAACATGATCTCATTAAGATAAACAGTGCATGACCTTGCAGGTGAGGGCCCAGTTAGAATTTTCTTCAGGTCGCTTACAGAAAATGACTTCCAGGCCAGATTCCAAAAGTGACAGGAATGCTGAGACTGGAGTATCGCTGTGCAAGGTGACTATTTCAAAGATTAAGCATAAATAGTCCAGGAACCTTTTGAGACTACCTCGTATATGCAAGAGGATGCGTAGCCAAGTGATTTGCATTCATTATCACAAGAGTGTGGGTTCAATTCACAGATTGGGCAGTCCATTGTGCTCTGCGTCTCATGTTCTACAATCCAACATGTGGCACACTCTGCCACATCATCATCATTTAACGTCCGCTTTCCATGCTAGCATGGGTTGCTGTATAAGTAATGTACAACACAAACATTTGATCACTATGAGCAAATCAGCGCACAGGTTAATTGGCAAGAAATTGCAAAACACTTCATGCAGATTCTACAATATATGTGCATGTGTGTAGATATATATATTTGTATATATATATATATATACATAGAGAGAGAGAGAGAGAGAGAAAGAGATAGAGAAAGAGAAAGAAAGAGAAAGAGATAGAGAAAGAGAGAGAAAGAGAGACATAACTATGGAAGCCTGGTAGGAATATTATCTGCATGGACTTCAAGGGCTAGGTCAGTATTTAGTTAGATAATTTAGGAGTTAGTTATAGGTTTACTTATTGAATTTATTTACCAATACTGTTTTTGTACATAGGGTAAATGTGTTTATTTGTTGTAGTTTAATTGATAATGTCACTGTTTCATCCTTCTTAGAATTAAGATTGAATGAATGTGGTGATATCTAAGGTGTGTTTGTTCCCAAACAACACTTATTTTAGTGCTGTTGACACCGCCGGATTGAATGGTACTGCCCAGGTGTCAAAACCATAATGATATCCGGGGGGGCAGCTGATGATGGAGATATGTTGGATTGTTGGTATGGCTGCTATTGTAGGAACGGAACAGTTTCATAACACGTCCACTTGATATACACACACACACACATGAATGCACACATAAATACATGTATGTGTGTGTGTGTGTGTATACTTAAGCCAGTCCAAGGTGTTGCACAGTGAGATGGATACAATTTGAAAATACAGGAGTTACACAACAAGTTCCTCAAAACTATACGTGTACCTGTCAATACATTATGCAAATAACATCACGAGTTAAAGGAAAAGCAATGAGAAATAATTTGAAAGATTCCTTTTCATTCATGGTTTAACAAAGTTATCTCCCTTCCAAGCACATTTTTAGTTGAGATACAAAATTTATCATTTCGTTTTTAGATGCACTGGGTAGGGTTATATTCACTTTACATGGTGTCGGCTATAGCCTAGTCACCCGTATAATTAACCAGGTGATACATGAAGGAGTCGTACACAATGACTGGTGTAGCAGCACCATAGTCGATTGCTACAAAGGTAAAGGTGCTGCTTTAGATACAAATAATTACAGAGGTATCGAGTTGTTGGATCAGGTAATGAAGGTCATAGCCCAACTAATTAGAGAGAGAGTCGGTTTAGATGAGATGCAGTTTGGGTTCGTGTCAGGGAAAAGCACCACTGATGCTATATTTCTGGTAAGACAGCTGCAGGAGAAATACCTAGCCAAAGATAAACCTCTGTACCTGGCTTTCGTTGACATGGAGAAAGCGCAGACACACAAACATATACACACACATACATATATACAACTGGCTTCTTTCAGTTTCCGTCAACCAAATCCACTCACAAGGCTTTGGTTGGCCCAAGGCTATAGTACAAGACACTTTTGTCCAAGGTGTCATGCAGTGGGACTGAACCCAGAACCATGTGATTGGGAAGTAAACTTCTTACCACACAGCCACGCCTACACCTATTTAAATTGGTTTAATTAAATCTCATCTAATACACAAACTCAAAAATAAATTTATTTTTATTTTATTAATACAAAGGAAATTTAATAAATAAAATAAATAAAAAAGTGAAATAGCTGACCTTTACCTGATAATCTGAAGTTCCTATAGTACTGCCCCCTGTCGTGGTGACAGGGGGAATAACTCTTACCCGTTTTGATGGAGGTTGGTTGTGACTAGATGATTGATCAGCAGCGGCTGCTTGCTGTGAGGTAAAAATAAAAACAATTGAGTATGAATAGACGGTTATGGGTGAGTGGTAATTAAGAGTGAATAGAGAGCTGAGAGGAACAGGAGGAGGAGGAAACACTACAAACAAACGTTCATCATCATTATCATTTAACATCCATCCTCCAATGCATGCAAGGGCAGGATGGTTGAAAAGAGCCAGTCGGGTAGAAGACCACCCCAGCCTGCTGTGTCCGTTTTAGCAAGGTTTTTACAGCTGGATGCCCTTCCTAACACCAGCCACTCTGCAGAGTGGACTTTGAGTGAATGTGACTCTTGATATCTACCTGCTTGAAATTACTGCTTCTGGTTCTCACACAAACTTCCTGTTAACAAGAAAATTACAGCAATAACAAAAAAAATTTGCTAGTGGCGTCTGATGTGGCAGGCAGACGATCCTATAACTTGTTTGATTTTGACATGCGCATTGCGTTTTTATCTCTTTCTGGTTCCTACTCGAAACTGTTTACAGATCACAACCATCTCACAAACTTGTGCTCTGGTGGTTGTGAAAAATATTTAAATTAAAAACCTTCCAAAATTCCATGTTAATTTATTTCTCAAATACCAACTTAATTATAGTTCTTTCACTAAAATCTTCATTTTCGAAATTGAAACAAAGACTGTATTTCTACAGAAATATGACAAGGAAAGGATTAGCCATTTTGAAAGCAATCTGCTTGTGACTGCTCCTGGTTTTAAAGTGATTAGTATTAAAACCATTCAATCAAAATTTCATGCTAATTTATCTTCCAAATATCAACTTGATATTCTTTACATTTGATGGATATTTGTCCTCATCTTGTTTGTTATTAACACAACGTTTCGGCTGATATACCCTCCAGCATTCTTTATGTGTCTTGAGGAAATAATGTAAATAATGCACACAATTCCTCACCTCTTAAATATAGAACTGTATCAACTTAATTAGTTATTTCACAATATTCTTCATTTTCAAAAATAATGGAAAAAGACAAGTGTATTTCTACAAATATATGAATGATGACAGAAGGGTTAATTAACGCTTTAATAGATTTTAGGAATAAAAGTGGGATAAATTAATTTGTTTAGAATTTAAAATTTCTGTAATATCCTTTTGAGTGTTAGACTGCTTTCGAGTGTTCGGCCTCGCAGAGGCAAGGTGGCAAAGTTCCTTTCAAGCAGTGGGCCTCACGGAGGCAAAGTGGCCAAGTTCCTTTCGAGTGTTGGGCCTCACGGAGGCATGGTGGCCAAGTTCCTTTCAAGTGTTGGGCCTCACGGAGGCATGGTGGCCAAGTTCCTTTCAAGTGTTGGGCCTCACAGAGGCAACGACCAAGACCTTTGGCATTATGTCATGCTTGAGAAGAAGACCCATCAAGCTGAGCAAAATCAGAGTCATAGCAAGTAAGTATTTATTTCTCAACGTATTTACTGCCGAAGACAAGAAAATTCTTTATGAATTAACTCAGAAATTGGACAGATTTGTTAACGGAATTTTAGAAATTTCTGTCAACTTGCTTCAAGACGCATGATTTTAGTGATGAATTATATGTGGTTATTATATGTGGTTATTATATGTGGTTATTGACGATTTAAAGTCTATTTCTCAGATATCACCCTCGACAATATTGCAGATGATGATGACACAAAAATAATGAACAAATAGAAAAAAATATAAAACAAACTAAAAGATAGTCATAATGAACCTTACTTTGTCACCAACCTTGCTAGCCCCAGTGTCTGCTTTATCATCATTGTCATCCCCAGTAAGGAACTCCCTTTTCGGATAAGGGATCGGCATGCCCTCGAACACACTGGAAAACAACACAATAATAATAAGTGATAGAGATTCAGGTTAGAAATGCTGTAGACAGGGAAACACGGTCGCTTGCAAACGCTTCAAAGATGTTCAGCAAACGCATTATTAAAATACACACACACTTGCACACACACTTGCACATTTACACACACACTTGCACATTTACACACACACTTGCACATTTACACACACACTTGCACATTTACACACACACTTGCACATTTACACACACACCTACATTTACACACATACATACATACATACATACACACACATTTCACATAGATATCCTTGTGCACACATATATATTATTGTTCTTTTAACGTCTAGAGTTTCATAAACCCTGCCAAATCAGACGGGAGTCTGGTGCAGCCCCTCAGCTTACCAGCCATGGTCAAACCGTCCAACCCATGCCAGCATGGACAAAAGACGTTACATGATTATAATCATGATACTTATTAAACGTGCACGCGTGTGTGTGTGCACAGGTGCATTCATACTCATGTGAAATATATAACTTTAACGTCTGTTTACCAGAAAAACAAAACACAAATGAACTGAGAGAAAAGCTGAGCAACGACAAGTGTTTGTAATAATGTGTGAGGCATGGAAGATAAGAGTTTGGTAAAGGAATACCAGGGGAACCAAGTGAAAGGAATCTGCAGAAGTGGAAGGCCGAGATGGGGAGAAATGCAATGAAAGCTGACCTCAAGAGGTTGAACACCAGAGATTACAAAGGACCACAAATGGCAAGACAATGAAGTGAAAAAGACCTGTTTGGTCCGTAAATCTTGGAGAGAAAAAAAATTGAACATGAAATAATGATGATGATGATGAGAGACAAAGCGAGACTTTGCCTGTCTCTGTCGAATACTCACTCTTGTGAAGGCAGTGGATCTTCAGAAAAGTAAGAATCTTTCATAGCTTGCTCTGAAGTAATACGTTTCGTTGGATCCATCGTCAATAATTTTTGTAGCTGCAAATAAAAACCAAAAAACAAATTAAACCAAAGGCCAACCGCGCGCGTGCGTACGTGCGTCTTTAATTTGGGGCATAAACTTAGATGTGTTATAAATACATCTCCCTAATTTAATTAACCATTTAACCACCGTCCAAATCTTTATTGTTTGCTTCACAAGTAATTCAGCTCTGAACAGTCACAGGTCTTTGGGTTTTTTTTTTTTTTTTGTTTTAGTCTGGGATCTCAGAACAAAGATCCACAATAAATATTGCAATCGTTAGGAAGGGCATCCAGCTGTAGAAACTCTGCCAAATTAGATTGGAGCCTGGTGTTACCATCCGGTTTCACCAGTCCTCAGTCAAATCGTCCAACCCATGCCAGCATGGAAAGCGGACGTTAAACGATGATGATGATGATTTTGTGCAATGCTTTAAAAAATCCATAAACCCACTGCTCTGGATTAATATCGCATTTTAGCAACCCCAGAAGAACTGAAAAACAAAATTGACTTTGGTGGGATTTGAACTTGAAGCAAAGGAACTATCACCATTATTTAACATCCGTTGTCCATGCTGGCAAGGGCTGGACGGTTTGACCAGGACTGGTAGGCTGAGGGGCTGCACTAGACTCCGGTCTGGTTTGGCATGATTTCTATGGCTGGATGCCCTTCCTAACACCAACAATTCCGAGAGTGTAATGGGTGCTTTAATGTGCCACCAGCATAGGGGACATTTGTGTGCCTTTGCCTCTATGTATTCTGTACAATATAAAAAGGAAAGAAGAAAACTTACCAACAAAAAGGCTTTACTGTCTGGCTTGATCTTATGTTTTTCCATATACTTGATCAAATTACAGTTGACATAACTGTAAAAATAAAATTTTGGGAAAAATGAGAGAAAATTTTGGATTGAATAAAGCTTAAATTATAAATTAAAATCTTCTGGATAATTAACTTTATCTTTGGAAATGATTTGAAAATGAAAATATTTCAATATTGACATCTACACTGCTTTGCAATCAGTCTTTTACCATCAACATAAAAAAAAAAAAAAAAAAAAAAAAAAAACTGGTACTCCATCAGTTATTACGACAAGGGTTCCAGTTGATCCGATCAACGGAACAGCCAGCTCATGAACTTAATGTGCAAGTGGCTGAGCACTCTGCAGACACACATACTCTTAACGTAATACTCAGAGAGATTCAGCACGACAGAATGTCACAAAGCTGGCCCTTTGAATTACTGGTACAACTCGTTTTTTGCCAGGTGAGTGTACTGGAGCAAGATGAAAAAGTGTCCTGCTCGAGGGCACCACTGGGAATCGAAACACCATGGTGTTTCGATTCCTAGTGGTGCCCCAACGCCAAATGCAGTTTGTTGGGGCAGGAGCACAAACTCTTCTATATTTCTCATAGATTGTGTTGAGGCAAAGCAAGTATCACTTGAAATGAAAATTACTTGCTACCTAGGTGTGTCAGTAGCACCAACTGTTATCGGTCAATAGACAGTCTTAAATTCATCTAGATGGAGTTTAGCCCACCTCAGACTGTAGAGAAGATACATGGCTACCCTAGCTGGAAAAGGATAGAAAATTATGGTAATAAGATGTCAGGGCACAGTGTCAAAGTACAAGAGGGTCATTCATTCACACACTCCATGGAATATCACCCATTTTTCCAAAAACTGACCTCTTGCTATGTAGCCGCACACTAGCAAGTGTTGCTACATACCAACAACTTAAACCAACCTGTTTTTCAAAAAAACTGACCCTTGCTGATTGTCAAGTACAAAACACATTGAAATATAGTAATAAATATTATTTGCCCAAAACTCATCTCTTAATGATTGCTATGTACCAACACACTTTAAGATAGTAATCAACTTATTTCCCAGAAACTGACCACTTGGTAATTACTTAACACAAACACATTTAATTCCACAGAAACCATGCAATCAATAAGTGACAACCAACCGACTTACTTTGATCTCTTGAAATCTTTCATTAATGTTGGATGCTCAGGCATTTTCTTTATATCCTCCCAATCTTTTTCTGATAAAAAAAAAAACAAATATATAAATTAAAGCTGTTTCTAATTTGGGAACAAGGAGAGTAATTGTAAGGTGAGGACCCCAGCAGTTGACTTTACCTTTCATCCCACTGGGATTGATAAAATAATAGAATTAATCTCAGTAAAATCTGAATTCAGAACAAAAGGTGTGGAAAGAAACACTGCAAGACCTTTTGTCTGACATCTAAGGATTCTGCCCATTTACCATAATAATAATAATAATAATAATAATAATAATCCTTTCTGTTATAAAAATAGTAATCCTTAATGATGATAATGATAATGATTTCAAATTTTGCCACAAGGGTAGCAATTTCGGGGGAGGGGATGAGGCGATTACATCAACCCCAGTGTTCAACTGGTACTTATTTTATCGTCCCTGAAAGGATGAAAGGCAAAGTCGACCTCGACAGAATTTGAACTGAGAATGTAGTGACAGGCAAAATACCACTAAGCTAAGTATTTCGTCGCCAGCTCATCATCGCCTTGATAACAATAATAATAATCCTTTCTTTTCTAAAAATAGTAATCCTCAATAATTATCAAAAATGATAATGATATAGGAGGTTGTGGGTAAGAAGCTTGCTTTCCAACCACAGGGTTCCAGGTTCAGTTCAACTGCGTGGCACCTTGGGTCTTCTATTATAGCCTCAGACCAACCAAAGCCTTGTGAGCAGATTTGGTAGATAGAAACTGAAAAAAGCTCACATGTATATATGTATGTATGTGGTTGTGTGGTAAGAGGCTTGCTTCCCAACCACATGGTTCTGGGTACAATCCCACTGCGTGACACCTAGGGCCGACCAAAGCCTTGTGAGTAGATTTGGTAGACGGAAACTGAAAGAAGTGTGTGTGTGTGTGTGTGTGTATACATACATGTATATATTTGTGTGTCTGTGTTCATCCCTCCCACCATCGCTTGAGAACCGATGTTGGTGTGTTTATGTCCTCTTAGCAATTTGGCAAAAGAGACTGATAGAATAAATACTAGGTTTACAAAGAATAAGTCCTGGGGATCGATTTGTTCAACTAAAGGCGATGCTCCAGTCAAATGACTGAACCAATTAAACGACAGGCTTCCACACCTTCCATCAACCAGATTCAAATCACAAAGCACTGGTCGGCCCAAAGCCATAAAAGTGCCACACAGTGGGATTGAACTCGATGCCATGTAGTTGCAAAGCAAGCCCCTGGACCCCATAACCATGGCTATTTAAAATGGGGAAATAAAAAACAAAAACAAAAATGCTGGATAAAAAAAATCCAAAAAAAAGGGCAAAGGCTTACCCTGAGGAAAACCCATGACATTAAAAATCCTATCCAGCTGATCTTGATGGTAAGGGTTACTAGTTTTGATATCCTCCTGGCGGCAGTGAAATATTGGTTCCGATGTTAACAGTTCAGCAAAAATACACCCAATAGCCCAAATATCTGGAAAAAAGAAAACAATAATAATAACAATGGTTTCAAATTTTGCCACAAGGGCAGCAATTTTGGGGGATTTATTCATGCTCGCTAGTTGCATACCAAGATAAAATCTGTCCCCCTCAATAATTAGGGAAAAACCAACAAACACATTCACTGATAATGCAGGTTTTCTATGCTGGCATGGGTTGGACGATTTGACTGAAAACTGGTAAGGTGGAGACCTACACCAGGTTCCAATCTGATTTGGTTTCCACAGCTGGATGCCCTTCTTAATGCCAACCACTCCAATAGTGTAGTGGTTGCTTTCTACCGTGTTGAACATAAACTCGATGTACACAATTGAAACAGAATTAAATTAAGATAACCATCTATGAAGTTTACATTGTTGAGAGGCATAATGGTATGATCTCTGTCAAGAGAATATCTCTTGGATGAAGACCACAGCATCATACCTCTCAACAGTGTATGCATGTCGAGTAGGATACATCTTTGGCTGTTTTAGTGTTTCATTTGGATTCAATTTTTCCTACCTTTCCTGTTACCACCTTAACTAACATTTCTTAAAACTTCCTCTCATCTCTCTCTTATATATATATATATATATATATATATACATAAAATGGTGAAAATATCTTAGAAAACAGGCAACAGCTAGCAACAGACTGCATCCAGCTGTAAAAAAATCTACCTCAGCAAGATCCTCCTAACTTATGCCAGCATAGAAAGACAAATGTAAAAACAAACGAATGAACAAATTAACAGAAGAAAGAGAACTGGACTCAACCTACCAATTGCTTTTGTGTAATGTCTCGCTCCTAATAATAATTCTGGTGCTCTGTACCAAAAAGTCACAACCACAGGATCTAGATCTGCTAGAGGTTTTAACGGATTGTTGAACAGACGAGCAAAACCCATATCAGCTGAAATTGAAAATGAAAGTGAAAATAAGTAAATGAATAAAAAAGTGAACGTAATTTAATCTTACATATTCTCAGAAAAGACCAGTTTTTGTGAAGATGACGGATTATACCTGCAATAGCTATTGTTGGGGGGAAGTAACGTGGGGGGGGGGGGTTTATTTAATAGGTGTGTTCTTTTAATTTTGTAAACCACAGGAGTGGCTGTGTGGTAAGTAGCTTGCTTACCAACCGCATGGTCTCTGGTTCATTCCCACTGTGTGGCACCTTGGGCAAGTGTCTTCTACTTTAGCCTCGGGCCAACCAAAGCCTTATGAGTGGATTTTGGTAGATGAAAACTGAAAGAAACCTGTCGTGTGCATTTGTGTGTGCCCTTGTCTGGACATCACATAATGGTTGTAAATGAACATTGTCATACAAGCAAGGTTTGTTTGTTTCAGCCATGGGAAACATTACTTTGCTTGGAAACATGAGGATTAGCAAAAGGAAGGGCACTTGGTCAGTAAATATCTGCCTCGACAGATCCTGTTCAACCTGTGCAAATATGGAAAAGCAAATGTTAAACATTGATGATGATTGCTAAAGCCCTAAATAAGAATTAGTGATGCACTCATATATGAACATCTCAACATGGGTACAATATGGGTCAGCCATCCCCAAAAAGACCACCAACCAGCTTTGTATGGACACAGAATGTTTTGTTGATTTTTTTTTTTCATTTTTTTAATCTATTATTATGAGCATTTTTTAAATCTAGATTAAAAATATGAAAAATCTAACAATTTCAAAGACGAAAAGACTTACCAATCTTAACTCTTCCTCTTTCTGGGCCTTCACCCATTACAAGTATATTGGCAGGTTTCTGAATAAGATAAATGGTTACATCAGTTATAGTGGTGGCAGTATGGTCTTAATAAACGAGAGGTAATGTTCAGAAATGAGTAGTAGTAGTAGCAATCGTAGTAGTAATATTGCTTTAAACAGATGGCAGCTATAAAATGGTGGTGGAGGTAGTAAAGGGTAAAGACCATCTTCGGTCATAAATGACCATGGGATTGTACCTAGAAAGTTCCCCTCCAAGGCACAAGTCCAGGCAAGGTTGTTTATAGAAGACCAGCAGTCGCCCATGCATACTGGCCTCTCCTCTCCACACCACCAGTGTTATCCAAGGGAAAGGCAAAAGGGCCAACACAACTTGGCACAAGTGACGTCGCAACTCAATTCTACAGATGAGTGAACAAGAGCAATGTGAAATAAAGTGTATTGCTCAAGAACACAAGACAGTTTGGTTCGGGGATCGAACTCACTGCCTCATGATTGTGAGCCGGATGGGGAGGTAGTAATTGGATAACATCGACACCTGTGCCTGACAGGTATTTATTTTATGGAACCTCGAAAGGACAAAAAAATAAAGTCAACCTTGGTGGAATTTGAACTCAGAACATACAGAAGGATGAAATACCACTAAGCATTTTGCTGGCGTGCTAAAGATTCTGCTAACTCATTGCTTTTGGCAGCTTTAATAATAATAATTTCAAATTTCAGCACCAGGCCAGCAGTTATATAGGGAAGTGGGTCGCCAATATTTCAGTACTTGACTAATACTTATTCTACGGAACTCCGAAAGGGTGAAAGGCAAAGTTGACCTCATCAGGATTTGAACTCGGAGTGTACAAGCGCCGGAAGAAATGCTGCAGAGCATTTTGTCCAAAGAACTAATGATTCCACCAACCTGACTTTTTTCTTTTTTTTTAATTACTAACAAATCAATAATAATAATAATAATAATAATAATATACTTACTAAATCCCTGTGGAGAACCCAATTGGAGTGCAAATAATGAATACCGTCCAATATTTGGAACAGCAGTGACTTGACCATATTCTTTGGGAAGCTAATTTGTTTCTTGTTGGCTTTGGCAGACCTGTGGAACTTGATTATATGCTGAAACACACAGCAAGACAAAACAGAGAGACACAAGTTAATTACATGGGTTATAGTGGTAGGGGGAGGTGTGGTTTTTACAACTTGAAGACAGAAACAAATTGTTTCATTTACGCATCTGAAGTTTGATTTCATAAGATACTTTTTCAAATTTACTTCATTCGTTTAAAATTATAAATGATCTTTGACATTCTTTTTACTTTCCATAAAATATTCTTCACATTCCACTGTTGTTTTATTGCCATTTATTGACGAGTGTTATAAATTTTATGCGTAAAATATTTTCCTGGGAACAAATTACAGTTTATAACATTGCTCTGCTGTCAGAGTTTTCACTTTACGAGCAGTCTCCAGGAACAAATTAGCTCATATATTGGGACATTACAGTATAACAAATAAAGGGTTAAAGCGGACTGTAATAAGGAGAACAGAGAGAAAGTGAAAAATGCAGATAGAGACAGATAGCTAAATTTATATATTGTTGGCACTCCGTTGTTTACGACGTTGAGGGTTCCAGTTGATCCGATCAACGGAACAGCCTGCTAGTGAAATTAATGTGCAAGTGGCTGAGCACTCCACAGACACATGTACCCTTAACGTAGTTCTCGGGGATATTCAGCGTAACACAGTGTAACAAGGCTGACCCTTTGAATTACAGGCACAACAGAAACAGGAAGTAAGAGTGAGAAAAGGTTGTGGTGAAAGAGTACAGCAGGGTTTGCCACCATCCCCTGCCAGAGCCTCGTGGAGCTTTTAGGTGTTTTCGCTCAACAAACACTCACAACGCCCGGTCTGGGAATCGAAACCACGATCCTATGACCGCGAGTCTGTTGCTCTAACCATTGACAAGAGAGAATTATAAAGGTGCAATAGGAATATTAGACAGAAATAACCAACTTACCCATAGGTCATGCTCAGCATAATCAAATAATAACCAAACTTTCCTATCTGTATGTGAGAGAAATACTTTCTGAAGACTAATCACATTTTTATGTCGGAGTTCTCGCAATAACTACAAAATACAATACGGAAAAACATGAGCTGTAACAGCGTCTCTTTAGTTGGGTTCTGAAATTTCACAGTATCACAGTCATATAAAGCATTGAGTTAAATAACAAACAAACAAACCAACAAACAAAAAAAAAAAAAACAACTATACGTAGCAAAAGCTGCAATACGATGGGTCCGATTTTTTTTATCCACATTCAAAGCTAATACCAGAAATAGATAAATCGTATACATATTTTTAAAATGGTTTAGAAAACAGTTCAAATATGAACAGCAAAAAAAAAAAAAAAAAAAAAATATACAGATAACAATGACATAAAAAAAAATGTGGTGTTTGCAGAAACAATTGTAATTAAACACGTAAAAACAAAGAAAAAGTTACAATATGGATAAGCAAAACAAGGGGTACAAGGAAATATGTCATATAGAGCAGACATACAGATGAAGGGAGATCGGAGATCAAAATAAAACAAGGTGATAGACAAAGAAACGAGAACAAACATGGAAGATGCGATTCGTTATAATGTAGCGTTGTCTTTTACTTACAGCGATTTCCCGACAAGCAGACATCGAGATACCAGTGCCCTCAATTTGTTTCAGAGCATATTCCCGGCCATCAGCGCTGCAATGACGGGAGAGAAAATGATTTCCCTCAGAATAGTGGAGACTTCAAAGAAAAATTTGATGGGAAATTGAAATAAATAGGAAGGATAAAGTTAATAAATTAGATTTTTAGATAAATATATGGATATACATACATATGTATGTATATATAGACATATGCAAGTATACATATATGTATATATACATATATGTGAAACGTTCATAAAAAACAAGTCACAAAAGAAGAATTTATTTTATTTACTCATTTACAAGTTGCACCCTTTTAATTCAGTGTTAAATCTTGGGACAAAATGCTTTCCCCTTCGTAATTTTAGCTTTGCCCTGTTTATAAGTGACACCCCCAGTTTTCCTAGGTATTTTTTTTTTTTGCAATTAAAATCAAGTGTAAAATAGTGCAACTTATAGACAAGTAAATACAGCACATAATTATAAAAAGATATTCAAAAACAGACATTTCCTGTCATACAAACACAGATAGGTCATTCACACACACACACACACACACGTGCACTTACTTGCACCACATGCACACACATTTTTACAATGCTCAGAAAGGTTACACAACCTTCATGACTTCTTAAACTGTGACATTCAGAATAGCAGCACATTCTCGAGATTACGTGCAAGTACATAAAATACATTTTAAAAGATGTGTGCATGTGTGTACAAGGATATGCATATCAATAAAACATCTCTTTCAAACCATATATGGAAACTGGCTAAAATGACTTTTTTACAAGACATTCACTTCAGTTCCAACACATGGGTTCAGATAATGTCACTTACTAGACAAAAACAAATCTGAAAATGAAGTCTCTTTTAAAGTCATGTGTGTGTGTGTGCGTGTGCACATGTATATACATATATGCATAATATATTTTATGTATTAAACTGTAGCTGCAAGCTCAAAGAAACAGAAAAAAATCAAAAGATGAACTTGTCCTTTACATTTGCAGTAACAATTTTAAATAAAATGTAGGCATAATTGTGTGGTCAAGACAAATGCAGACACAAACTGCTGTTTTTATATTTGAGAAATTGTATATTATGCATCAACCAACTGCTTAACAAAAAAAAAAAAAGCAACTATCATACTGCTGCCACCAAGAGAGCTCTCTGTTAGCTAATTTTAAATCATTATTTATTATAATTCCTTAAATTACTGAAACTAAATTTCACTGCAGTTTCTATTGAAATAAACAGAGACAACTATTTACTATGCCGGAGTAAGCTCCAACAGTCACCTACTAACTGTTGTAAAACCTAACAGTTTTTAAAGTACCCAAATTAGTCATATGAATGGTTTTTCACTTACCAATGCATGACAATCTTATCTAAAATCTGTAACCATCTCACCACTCAGTGTTAGAGTATTCTAATGATCAGATATGTTCTTCACATCTGTGTAACTTTTACTAATGCAAATAAACCCAAGTCAACCTATTAATCCACATAATTAACCCCCACAATATGTGTGAGTGATGCGTGTTTGGATATGCAAATGAAAGTACTCAATAGATGAAATTGAATAAATTCATTTATTCCAAGGAGTTGATTGACACCAGCAAAATTTGTTGCTGTGATTTTTGAGGCAACAAAAATTACCTATTTTTATGGCAATGCAATCGCCTACTTTTTATACTTTAAAAATCAGTAATATAGTTTATCCTCTTAGTTTATCGTTTAATGTCCATTTTCCATGCTGGCATGGGTTGGATGGTTTAACCGGGGACTAGCAAGCCAGGAGGCCACACCAGGCTCCAATCTGATCTGCCAATGTTTCTACAGCTGGATGCCCTTCCTAATGCCAACCACTCAGAGTGTAGTGGGTGCTTTTTATGTACTACTGGCACGGGAGCCAGTCAGGTGACACTGGCATCGACTACGTTCGGATGGTGCTTTTTACGTGCTACCGGCATGGGGGGAGCCAGTCAGGTGACACACAGGCAACGACCCATGCATGAATGGTGTTTATTGCATGCCACCAGTACAAGAGCCAGTCAGGCGGCCACAACTACAATTTCCATTTTTGATTGTGATTTTGATTTTACTTGACTCAATAGGTTTCCTCAAGGATGGCGTGTCACCCAACGATAAAAAGGTCCTTTCTAAATGGGCTGGTTATGCGACACTGGTATAGGCCACAGCCATGATCTAACTTAACTAAAACCCTCTTAGTTTCTTTCCCTATATTTATGAACATAATGCTTATCCGCCGATTGTGACAAATGATTACATTTTAAAATCTTACATGAGTAAATACTGCAGAGAACCACATGTGTGTGTTTAGTGTGGCAAAAAAAAACAAAAAATATATATATATATATATATATATATATATATATACTCACAAGGTGACTTTCCTTTTTATTGAAAAAAAAAAAAGCTAAAAAGTATTTAGAAATGTCAAACAACAAAGAATAGACCTTAATACATGCAAAACAAGAAAAATAAACAAAATTACCAACAAAACTATTTTAAAATATAGGCATACCTACACAAATGTGCCCCCCCCCCCCTCACCACACACACACACACAAACTGGTTCCTCATAAGTTCCAGGATAAGATATTTTCTACAAATATGCTTTAGATGGTGTAAATTATGTGGGTGGAGAAAGGAGTTTTCGAAAATTCAAGAGTCGCATTTGTTTCCTCATAACATTCAGATCAATACGTATTCTTTAATGACATTTTCTAGAAATACCTTTCAGAGTGTGTATATTATGATTATATCGGAATTAAATTTTTTAAAAAGTGGTGAATTCACACGGATACATACTGACACACATCACAATTCTTTTTCAAAATTTCAAGTATCGGATCGATCCCAAAATCTAATCAGTTCGTACCAGTCACGAGACCAAACATTCTTGAAAGTTTCATCCGAATCCATCCAGCGGTTCTTGAGATAACTTGTCCATGGACAAACAAACAAACAAACAAGACTGAAAACAATACCTCCACCTTCCCTGAGGCGGAGGTAATAATGTTTTCAAATTTTGGCACAAGGCCAGCCAATTAAATCGACCCCAGTGTTTAACTGGTAATTTTTATCGACCCGAAATGATGATAGCAAAGTCGACCCCAGCAGAATTTGAACTCAGAACGTAAAGACGGACGAAATGTTGCTAAACATTTTGTACGGTGTGCTAACAACTCCGCCAGCTTATGGCCATTATGTATAACACTTGCACACACAATCTTGATTCCATTACACAAATTCTTGTCTAGAAACGGTCTAAAGAGACTGCAGTCTTCTTTTGGTTCAATGTCGACTATCTGATCGAACAGAATTTATAACCAAAGCCATTCCAGTTGTGATCGTTCCGAGTGTTTTTTTATAGAAATGTCGGATATCCTTGCTTTGTCAAATTGGTTTTTAGACTGCGGTTTCATATAAATGTAAATGCGATTCATTAAGTTATACACAGTCCACTGATTCAGCCCCCGGAGCAAACCAATTCCTTGTGAGTGGACGTGATCAGACGGAAATAAAATAGCCCCTACTGCATATATATATATATAATGTGTTGGGGGCGGGGCTCTGTGTGTTTATTCCCCACCCGCAACACCGCTTGACAACTGTAGTCGGTTTGTTTACATCCCGGTAACTTAACAGTTCGGCATACGAAACCGATAGAGTGAGTACCAGGCTTTAATAAAAACATGAACCGGGGTCGATTCGTTCCACTAATCCCGTTCAATCGGGTGCCCCAGCATGGCCGTAGTCCAAAGACTGAAATAAGTGAAATTTATATATATATACACAAACACACACACACTCTCTCTCGAAACCCTCGGCTTTTGGGTCACTTCACAACTTCTGCCAATTAAGATTTTTTTAAATGTCTTGTTTTGAATTTTACCTATCCTGTTTGTATTATCAAGCATACAACATATATGTGTGTGTGTGTGTGTGTGTGTGTGTGTGTGTGTGTGTGTGTGTGTGTGTGTGTGTTATATGAAATAATATCCTAGTGTAAAAGCACAATGAAACGACCAATTTGAATTTAGGGTCAGTTAAAAATAAAAAAAAAAAGCGCGGAAACTCAAGACATCTAGAAATACTATTATTTAGTATGTGCTTTCCACAAAATGGTGACCATCCCGACTGTTTTAGAAATATCTAGAACTATTCTTATAATAAAGTGTGCTCTCCTGAAACAGATTCACTGGTAGTTCTACATCGAACAGAAACCAGCTACGACAGAAATGTATGTCAGCTGTGACCATCTCGTCCTTTTCAGACAACCCAAAACCCCTTTTTTCCTTGTATAGGAATATCGGTGGTTAATGGAATATCTAATGCTACGTTATCTAATAAGTCTTTTACTTTTTTTTTTTTTTTTCGAAGACGGTATAAGAGTGTAATTTGAGAGGACATTTGGCTAATATTTCTTACTGATCATTTTCAAAAGCTACATGTATACATAGTCAGGGTTGACTAGTTTTAATGGGTGTTGGGTTATATATATATATATATATATGACTGTAACAATATTTTTATTTATGTATATATTAAGGAACTTATTGATTATATGCGTTTTGCTCCGTTCATTATTATTCTATATATATATAGTTTTAGAGAAAAGAACCAAGGTTTATGAACTCATCCCTAAAACTATATATTTATATATATTTTACTGTGAAACGTAATTTAATAAATTGATTTCAATTGAATTTTTATCTGTAATTTTGGATTTTATCCCTAATATTATATATATATATATATATATATATATATATATATGTAGTCGGACTAAAAATTATGGATTGAATCTTTTTTATTCGCTCTGATACTTAGCATATATATATATATATATATATATATTGTTCAAATGTACAGATGAAAGAGACATTAGTTTGATGGTAGGTAAAAATGGGAAAAAGTGATATTTTGAGCCTCTGTTCTTCGAAAAAAAGGAAAGAAAGTGGAGAGAGAGAAAAAAATGTGCCTGGATTAGCGACTTCAAGACATATAAACCAATGATAGAACTTGTTATACATACATGTGTGTGTGTATATTTATACATGTGTGTGTGTGTGTGCTGTGAGAACATACATGTCTGTGTGTGTGTATCTGTGCATGTATGTATAATTGGTGAAACGTATTTATTTACTAGATGTATAAAGACAGGCACAAAGAGAGAGAGAAGGAGGGAGCGAGACTCACCTGTTTTTCCGTTTGGCTTTATAAACATGTCCGTATGTTCCTCTTCCAACTTTACAACCTTCATAGTCAAACAATTCTTCAACCTTCGCACGCTCAGCAGCAGTTTTCATCTTGAAATCATAATCCATTATTGATGTTGATGTTGTAGTTATTATTTAGGAATAATGAAGATAATGACGATGTGATGAACGGTTCATTAGTAATTTTTTTTTTAATGATGTTGGTAATGATGATTAAAGATGATGGTAGGTTTGTCTCTTGAAAAATATATATATAGATATATACATATATATATAAAAAGAGTGAAAATTATTAAAACAAATAAAAAATAAAGAAAGAAATATTATTATTGGTATTATTTTTTTTACGAATGTTATATTATTATTAAAGATATTAATAACATTATTTTTGTTCACTATATATATACATATATATATATATAATATCCCTGCTTTGAATGTTGTCAATGTCCAATGAAGCTCAGTTTAATTGGCTCACATAATTATTACCTTTGTATCAATCAGTTTGCACGTGCGTGTATATGCGTATGCGTATATGATGTGTATGCATACATGTATGTGTGCATATGGACTGCTATTCATGTTATTATTGTTGTTGTTGAAGCTGATGATGGTAAATACTAGAGTGATAGTAATAATGGGAATAACAAATTAATGCTAATAGTTGTTACTTTGGTGTGTTCGGCTTGTGATAATACTGTTAATTAATTATGTGATTTGTAACAGTCTTGTCTCTAAAATATACACCTCGCCACTTTTCAATAGAGGTTCCTGTTCTGGCCTTCCTTGCTTGATGTTAATTTTTTCTGTTATCTTTCTTCTTCCAATAAATATATTTTTCTCTTTTGGCTTTCTTCTTTCTTTTGGGGGTAAAAAAAAATGAAAAAAATAAATAGCTTCTTTTCTTTTCTGCCAGTAGTGCCTTCTGATTATGGTACGATATCTAAAGGACTACAGTTAAAACGTGTTTCTTTAGGCGAGAGGTGGACAAGAGACTGAAAAAAACCGTCAGACACCAACCCCAACCCACAAAAAAAAATCAGGTTTTATGAAAAAAACCGGTAACCGGAAGTTGACTGATGAACTCTCCTGGTCATGCTTTTATTAATTAGTGGAACTCTCCTGTAACATCTCTTTTCAACGCTTACACAATATTCTTTCTTTCTTTCTTTCTATTTATCTATCTATCTATCTATTTATCTATCTTCCTCTTTCTCCTATCTATCTATCTATCTATCTATCTCCTATTTATCTATCTATTTATCAATCTATCTATCTATTTATCTATCTTCCTCTTTCTCCTATCTATCTATCTATCTCTTTATCTATCTATTTATCAATCTATCTATTTATCTTTTCTATCTCTTTATCTATCTATTTATCAATCTATCTATCTATCTATTTATCTATCTATTTATCAATCTATCTATCTATCTATTTATCTATCTATCTTTTCTATCTATCTATCTATCTTATCAACATCATTTCCCCCTTTGTTCATATTTCTCTCCCTCTGTTTCTTTACTTATACTCTCTCTCTCTCTCTCTCTTTATTCACACTCAGTTTCTGTCTTTGTTTACTCTCGGTTTTTCTGTCTTTCTCTTTATTCGAGTTTAATTTCTTTGTCTAATCAAGATCATTTTTTTTCTTTCTTCATCTCTCTCTCTCAGTTTAGTCTCCGTCATTCTCTGTCTCTCTTTATTCAAGCTCAGATTTTCTCTGTCATTCTCTTCATTCATGCTTAATTTCTAATTTCTTCCGCTAATCAAAATTGTTCCCATTATTTAATTTTTTTTTAATTCATTTCCTCTCTCTTTAGACAGACTCATTCTCTACGTTTTCTCTTTCTCCCACTCTTATCTCCCCTCTCTCTCTCTCTCTTTAGTCTTTCTCTTCTTTTTGTCTATTCTTGGCTCTCCCGCTCTCTTTTTCTCTCTTATCTCACTCACCTTTTCTCTAATCATGTGCATGCTGTCTTTTCTTCCTTTCCCTTCTCTTTCTCACTCTCAATCTCTCCCTCTCTCGCATAAACTTGCGCGCACGCGCTTTCCCTAAATGTGAGCATATAGAACAAGGCAGACGGAAGAGGAAGAGACCGCTCTGATTGTGTCATCATTCGTTAACTTCCGTCAATCAATAACCGGCAAAAATCGAAACTAAATCATACAGAGCTAGAATCGTTAAAATTCATGCACAAGGCTTACTTCTGGTTTTCTTTCGTTTTATGATCAGAAAATGCAAAATAAAATTTCCAGATGGGCATATCGAGTACCATCCCCCTCTCACCACCTTTTTAGAATTTTTAATTTCACCTTCGATGAATTAGGACGGTCGTTAAAGTGTTGAATGGACTGTCTCGATGTCTTTGTTCAGACTGAAGTCTACTTTGCATATGAATTCGATTTTTAAAAAATCTGCCAATCCAGGTCGGTTAGATTGGCGGAGCAATAAGAAAATCAGTTGCGATTTCAAATCCCGCTAACTTCAGTAATAGATTTAATCCGTCGCTTGGGGTTTACTGCCGGTGGCAGGAACCTTCTGTGCAATCAATGGAATCCATTCTTTTGCAAGTATTTGAGCCAAATCTTTTGGTTGGAGGATAACGTCGTGGTGGCCATATATAGATAATGCCATTCAACCTGACCAAAAAATAGAATGTAATGCGTTGAATTTTTGTGCCTTATAATTTTCGTTGCGTCTCGCAACCTTTTCAATAGTCTTGACTCTTGAAAGACTATTGAAAAGGTTGCAAGACGCAACGAAAATTTTAAGAAATTAAAAATAAGGAATAAGTGGAAATTTTACTGGTGAGTGTGTTAAATTATAAGGCACAAAAAGAAAATGACTCTCCCCAGACACAACAGTATGTATATATATATGTATATATATATATACACACACAGAGATGCAGCACAGAATTTTGTCAGTGAACAGGTCGCGGTCTCAAAGCGACGAAAATATTTTGACAAATTAAATTTAAATGTTGAAGTGAATCTAATGGTTTTTGTGTGTTATTTTAAATGGGTTATAAACACCTTCCACGCTGCAATTGTTTTCGATCCAGCACACGATCTCAGATCAGGTCATTTGCTATGCAAGTACATCTCCGTAATATATACATATATATATATTCATTTTATATGGCATAACAAATACGGTAAATTGTTCTGATCTTATATAAGACGGCAGGATATGAATTGGAGAACATTTGGTTGTTATCTGTTGCCGATTAAGAGATCGGGTGGAATCTTTTCTGTGCAAATTATGAAGAACATTTGTGTGGCAGCCACATTAGACAAAAAAGCAAATCATGAAAGAAAAGCCAAGTCAGAGACAAACCAAACGAATGAAAGAATAATCGAATCGCTGCACTAAGAAAAGATTAACCGAATCACCGAATGAAAGAATAACGAGGAGGAGCCGTTGGTTGGATACGGGAGATTACTCTTCAGTCTTAATTGGTATTTTGTAAATAACGCATCTTGAGGTCGTGTTATAAGAAGTTTCCATCAAAATATCAGGTAGAATTTTTACTTTGCAACTCAATTTTGACCTCCACGGAATGAGGTCTTTCTTTTTTGATTGAATCTCTCATGGAAACTACCGTTGTTGTCATTATTATAATATATTTATTGCTGGTATTCATGTTTTAGAATTGTTCTTTTACACTTTGCCCTGTTAATAGTATTACCGGTCACCTTGCTTTTATGTAAAACAGGCAAACCCACAAATCACATTTTTTTGTTGTTCTTCTTTTGTTTATGTCGTTCCTATAACCTTGTTACTGTTATCATAGATTAATATATATATATATATTAATCACTTCATTATGTGGCGCTAATCCAAGTTTACACCATATGGGGCTGGTTCGTTTTTCGTGTTTAAAAAAAAGACTGGAGCAAAAGTCTAAAAAGCGAATTGTTTTGGTGAAAAAAGAAACGTTCCAAAGTAAAAACATTACTTGTGTTGTGAAACTAAACTAGCAACGTGGTCTGTCTTTTTTTATCGTGTTGTTCAAACGTTCTTTTATCCATATCTACACATATCCCTATAAATATATATATACTTAAGCCAAAATGTTTGCCTGTATGTAGTCTTTATACTGCTAGATATAGCAGCCAAATTTCCTTCATATCACACCTGTGTTTCTGAATATCTTAACAGAACACAGTGATGCTCACCAAAGATTTATTTCATCGTTCTCCAAAAAAATGGTGGCATTGTAAGTAGGATGTGAAGTCTTTTGCAAACCATCATTAAAACACGTAATTGTGCGATAACGTTGAACGTGGTGGTCCGAAAGAGATAACAGCGTGGTATCTTGGGCAAATGTCTTCTACTAAATCACAAGCCGACCAAAAGTTCTGTGTGGATTTGGTGATGGAAACTGAAAGAAGCCCGTCAGTTGTCCACTATTCAGAATCAGAAACACATATAATGGAATGGAATGTTTATGATACCGGTTATAATTATTTTTGTAGTTTCAAGGAGTTGGAACTGGTCGCCGATTTGTGACGTCTGTGTGAAGAGAGGTGACAAGAATGGCTCCTTAGTACATCATACGGTCGATACAATAAATATAGATACAACAATGCATATGTGTACCAGAGGGAAATAAGAGACACAACCGGGTGGAATGTTTAAGAGAAGATTTATTGATATGTTAACATGTGTGATCGTGTGTACGTCATACAGGCCGCCATAAGAATAAGACGTATGCGTGTGTATACACATATATTTATATATATATACACATTTAATTATATATATATATATATATATATATATATATATATATATATATATATATATATATATACACATACACATAATTATATATATATATATATATATATATATACACACATTATATATTGTATTTTGTAGGGTTTCTGGAATTCCTGACTTCCAACAGAAATGACGGGTGAGTGTATAATTCATAAACATTTTCTCTCTTAATCTCTGCCTCTCCCGCCCTTTCTCCTTCTCTCTCTCCTCCTCCTCTCTCTCCTCGTCTCTCTACCTCCCTCTCTCTCACTAATTCTGTTGCAATGTGATGGCTTTATGCCCTTTCAACGATCCTGAGGTCTCTGCCAGCAGAGTGCAAGCTCGTAGCGGATTTTCTATAGTTGGATGGCCTTTCTTTTCGCCAACCTTCACCTGCTCCTAGGATAAAGACCCCCTTTGGTCATGAATGACCACGGAATTGCACCTAGAAAGTCCACCCCCAAGGCACAAGTCCAGGCAAAGTTGTTTATGGAAAACCAGCAGTTGCCCATACATACCAGACTCCCCTCTTCACACCATCAATATTACCCAAGGGAAAGGCAAAGGGGCCGATACAGCTTGGCACCGGTGACGTCGCAACTCATTTCTACAGCTGAGTGAACTGGAGCAACATGAAATAAAGTGTCTTGCTCAAGAACACAACACACAGGCTGGTCTGGGAATTGAACTCACAACCTTACGATTGTGAGCCCAACACTCTAACCACTTGCCCAAGGTGCCACGCAGTGGGAATGAACCCGGAACCATGTGGTTGGTAAGCAAGCTACTTACCACACAGCCACTCCTGCGCCTGAACTGTTATAATATCAAATGTTCCTGATGTTCTCTTATTACTCTCCAACTGTGTATCCTCAACAAGCACTCCACGATATCTCTATTCAGTAATTCCTAGGACCTCTACACCATGACTGCTCCTATGACACTCTTCCCAGATAGTTCTGTGTAATGCTCATTTATACTAACTACTATAGTCCACTTAGCCAATCAGTGAGGTGTACAGATTCCCCATACAGCACTCAGCCACACCTGCACCTACTAATCAACTAACATTTGTTTCTGACTGTATTTTATATTTGTTTATATAATTATGTTTATTTTACTTACTCTCTTTTTACCTCTATCTCTTTATCTCCACATAGTGTCTCGCCTCATCGATAAAATACTTGTAGCCAACAGAGGTGAGATAGCATGCCGCGTGATCCGGACTGCACGCAAAATGGGGATTCGTTCTGTTGCTGTGTTCAGCGAGGCAGACCGCAATTCCATGCATGCAGCCATGGTAAGTGTATTTCCTATTTGTTCTTTTTACCTCCATTGTCATTGTATAACAGCTGCTTCTTCCTCCTTGGAACTTTCCAGAAGGTTATTCTTCTGAACCTTCCACGAAGCCTCCACCCATCCTCGGATTTTCCAGGTAATCTCGTCCCTATCCTTGGATTTTCCGGGTAATCTCATCCCCATCCTCAAATTTTCCAGGTAATCTCTTCCCACCCTCAGATTTTTCCAGGTAATCTCGTCACCATCCCTGGAGCTTTCTATCTAATCTCTCCCCAGAAATTTCCAGAAAGTCATTACTTCCTCCTCAGAACTTTACAGGGAGACTACTTTATATATAAAATACTACATTATTTTTTATGTCAGGTTGCCAGCTAGTGGACATATAATGATGATGCTCTTTCCATGCTTTGAACTCTTTTAAATTGTTTTTCTTTTTACATTGTTGCATTTGATTCCAGGCAGATGAAGCTCACCACATTGGACCAGCAGCTTCCCAGCTTAGCTACCTCCAGCATGAGAAGATCTTGAACATTGCAAAGCTCTCCGGTGCCAAGGTATGTTCTCTGCACCACTATCTCCACCCTTCTACAGATTTCTTTTTTGCTAAGCCTTCACTAATTCGAGCCAATTTCACTTAGCTTGATTCATCTTATCAAGTACAACAAATCACCACATCTCCCTTAACGAAAAAAAAAGCCCTTGTCCCAGCAGGTAAATACAGATGCAGATTTATAGTCAACCAAGACTGGCAGAATCTTCTATTCTAAATCCATCACTCTCGTACACCTCTTGGATTTGAAATATCCATTTAGCACTTCATCCCATTGTCTTCATTTTCTTCTAGGCCATACACCCTGGCTATGGGTTCCTGTCTGAAAATGCTGAATTTGCTGAGCAATGTGAAAGTGAAGGAGTTACATTCATTGGTCCACCAGCATCTGCTATCAGAGATATGGGTATTAAAAGGTAATGACAATACACACACACACACACACACACACACACACACACACGTCTTTAATGAGAGTAGTATTGACAGTGACTTCGAAGTTTTGGCCAGCTAAGCCATCACCAGATTGTGGTACATAAGAGTTTCTCTTGGTTTTGCATAGGTCTCTGTTAAGTAGTTAAAATTTTCTATGGTAAGATGTGTTCTGTTGAACGCTAATTGCGTTGTATAGCAAGGCTGTGATAGCAAGGTGTTATGGAGAATTTCTATTGACTACATTTGGGGTTGTGCTGTTTAGAATTTATGTAGTATTTTGTAATCAGGTGTGTATTTAGAATATAATGTCAATACTTACATTTATGAATTTGTCTTGCAAGATTCTTTATGTGAAACTGTGTGTTGAAGCAGGTAGTTATGCTTGGGGATGGCGTCAGTCAAAAGACTGAACCCAGTAGAATAATGTTTAATGACGTTTAAGAGTGTTTGAGTGATTATTATCGTAATTAGATATCTCGTCAGTGAATGAAATCACTTCAACCAATTATCTTCTTTTCTCTCACATTTAATTCCAGTACTTCCAAGAACATCATGTCAAACGCTGGGGTTCCTATTATCGAAGGTTATCACGGAGAAGAACAAAGTAATAGCAAACTGAAGGAAGAAGCAGAGAAAATTGGATTCCCTGTCATGATAAAAGCTGTGAGAGGGGGTGGTGGCAAGGTAACTAGTGCTATACTATAGCCTTTTCCTCTTCATTCTTTTCTTCTTTCTCATTTTTTTCTTTTTTTTTTGTTATTTTCACCTTGTAAAAATGAGGTTAGGATTTCAATTCCACTGTGTGATTGTTGTCGACTAACATTGACTGACAGGTTGACTGGCAGCTTGTGAGGGAAACTAATAGACAAACTCTGGACAAATGATAAGGCGGCGAGATGGCAGAAACGTTAGCACACCGGGCGAAATGCTTAGCAGTATTTTGTCTCTCTCTTTATGTTCTGCGTTCAAATTCCGCCGAGGTCGACTTTGCCTTTCATCCTTTCGGGGTCAATTAAATCAGTACCAGTTACGCACTGGGGTCGATGTAATCGACTTAATCCCTTTCTCTGTCCTTGTTTGTCCCCTCTATGTTTAGCCCCTTGTGGGCAATAAAAAAATAAGGAACTGGAGAAATGTGTCTGCTATGTGTGTGTGTGTGTGTGTGTGATCATTGTCATTTTGACATCCACATTTCCATGCATGCGTGGGTTGGTTGGATTGTGTTGAGGCTGATTGCCTATGGCTGGATGCTCTTCCTGTTGCCAACTCTCACCTGTTCCCAAGCAAAGTAATATTCCTCAAGGTTAGCTTCTGTGTGTGTGTGTGTACTTATATTCTTTTACTTGTTTCAGTCATTTGGCTGTGGTCATGCTGGAGCACCACCTTTAGTTGAACAAATTGACCCCAGGGTTTATTCTTTGTAAGCCTAGTACTTATTCTATCGGTCTCTTATGCTGAACCGCTAAGTTACAGGGAGGTAAATGCACCAGCATCAGTTGTCAAGCGATGGCAGGGGTGGGGAGACAAACACAAACATACACACATATATAAATATGTATACATATATATACAACAGGCTATTTTCAGTTTCCGTCTGCCAAATGATAATAATAATAACATCGAAAAATACCTTAGGAATGAGAACCCAGGTTTGAAATTTCCCAAAGACACCTGATGAAGGCTGGAGGGTATATCAGCTGAAACGTTATGTTAACAACAAACAAGATGAGGACAAATATCCGTCAAATGTAAATAATGTAAATAAGGTCTTTGTTAAGTTAGAATTTCCTAAGGTAAGATGAGTTTTGTTGAATGGCAAGCTGTGATGGAGAATTTTGATTGATTACATTTGTTTATTCAATTTCTTGGCTATGTCTACATCCATTCTATCTTTAGACTCAAGCAGTTCTGCTTTGATCTGTCGTTATCTTTTACTCATCAACAGGGCATGAGAATAGCAGAAAGTGCAGCAGATTTTGAAGAACAGCTGGAATCTGCTCGAAGAGAAGCCATGAAGTCTTTTGCTGATGATGTCATGCTTATGGAGAAATTCATTATAAATCCAAGGTGTGTGTCTTCGACATTCTAGAACAGGGCCGGCCAACCTGAGGCCCACTCAATACTTTCTTGAAATGGGTCTATTGAAACAGACATTTTTAAAATTTTATCAGAAATTAAAGATTGTAATGAAAAGTAAAAAAGAAAGATATTGCTGTTTTTGCAACGATAATGTTTCATGTTGAATAAACGATCATTCATTTATTATTGTAATGATAGCATGAGAAAGCAAAAGGCTTTCAATTCTGTCGGGATACAAGCAGCCCTCAAAAGACTGTCTGTCATTAAAGTGGCCCGCAATGTAATTCAAGTTGGCCAGGCCTGTTCTAGAACATCCATAACCTTTATATGAACACTGTCTCCAGGAACCTCAGTATGTTGTTGATGTCTACTTCTCAAGTCAGTTCTAATCAAGCAAACCTTTGATTAAAGACGTTCTAGACATGACTATCCTAGACTACATTTTCTAATTTGTGAGGTGTATGGCTCAGTGGTTAGAGTGTCTGGCTCACAATCATGAGGTAGTGAGTTCAATTCCCAGATCAGGCTGTGTGTTATGTTCTTGAGCAAGACACCTTGTTTCACGTTGCTCCAGTTCACTCAGCTGTAGAAATGAGACACGGTGTCACTGGTGCCAAGCTGTATCGGCCCCTTTGCTTTTCCCTTGGATAACATCAGTGGCACAGAGAAGGGAGGGTGACTGCTCGGACTTGTGCCTTGGAGGGGAACTTTCTAGGTTCAATCCCAGGGTCATTCATGACTGAAGCAGGTCTTTTACTCTTTAGCTTTGTGCCTATGTTGGAAGCAATTATAGGTTTCCAATGCATTGTAGAAGCATTACATTCTCTCTTTTATCCTTTATGTGCCTTAGGCATTGGACCGCAACCATGCTGGAGCACTACCTTTAAAGGTTTAGCTCAACAAATTGATTCCCAGTTCTTATTTTTGTTTATTCTCTGTGATATGTGTACAATTCTTAGTCTTGCTATTTTCTGGATGTTCTTGTGCAGACGCCAAGTTCTGCTACTTTATTTTGGTAAACCTTTTGCATTCAGATTCCTTTGTTAAGTGCAAATTGTTGTTTATTCAGATTGTTTTGAATTAATCCTGCATTATCTTGTAGCTTTGCGATTTCAATGATGAGACTCTTTTACTTGCTTCAGTCATTCGACTGTGGCCATGCTGGAGCACCGCCTTTAGTCGAGCAAATCAACCCCAGGACTTATTCTGTGTAAGCCTAGTACTTATTCTATCGGTCTCTTTTGCCAAACCTCTAAGTTACGTGGACGTAAACACACCAGCATCGGTTGTCAAGCGATGTTGGGAGGGACAAGCACAGACACACAAATACATACACACACATATACATATATACGACGGGCTTCTTTCAGTTTCCGTCTACCAAATCCACTCACAAGGCTGGTTGGCTCGAAGCTATAGTAGAAGACACTTGCCCAAGGTGCCACGCAGTGGGACTGAACCTGGAACCATGTGGTTCATAAGCAAGCTACTTACCACACAGCCACTCTTACACCTGTTTATTTTTAAAATGACACTGTAGGGTAGACATGAGAGGCCAGATCTAGCTGGTTTGAACATAAAACAGGTAGAATATTTTGGGCCGGATATGGCCACCTTGAATACCGCTCTGACTGTCTTCCATCTCATTCACTTGCAGACATGTAGAAGTCCAGGTGTTTGGCGACAAACATGGCAACTATGTTTATTTATTTGAAAGAGATTGCAGTGTCCAGCGACGACACCAGAAAATTATTGAAGAAGCTCCAGCTGTATGTATTGTAGATCTGTTTTCTTATATTTTGCTATTATTTTTAACCCCAGAGAACGTTGCCCTGGATATTTAATCCCCTACCCCACCCCAGGTCAGTTCTGCTTCATCAGAGCTACGACCAAAGATATTCTAGCTGTGGTCATTCATCATCATCATCATCGCACCATCTAATCCATGCTGGCATGGGTTAGACAGTGTGACCAGAGCTGGCAAGCTAGGGGGCGCTGCACCAGACTCCAGTCTGGTTAGGCATGATTTCTATGGTTGGTTGCCCTTCCTGACACCAACAGTATTACTGAGTGTACTGGGTACCTTTTACATGGCACCAGTGCACACACACACACACATGTATGTATGATGGGCTTCTTTCAGTTTCCATCTACCAAATCCAGTCACAAGGCTTTGGTTGGTTTGGGGCTTTAGTAGAAGGCACATGTCCAAACTACCACACTGGGACTGAACTCAAAATTATCATCAAAGTGTTAATTATTATTTTCTTTTATATTTTTTATTAGTATTTTGTTATTCCTTTTGATTTTTATATGTAAGTAACCTTAATTGTATGTTTTTTTTAAATTTAATATTATTTTTTTTCACCTTTACCTTTATATTTCGTTTTTCTGTTTTGATAAATAAAGCCAGGTGTGTCTGATGAAGTAAGAAAGTCATTAGGAGAAGCTGCTGTGAAGGCTGCCAAGGCTGTTAATTATGTCGGAGCAGGTATGTAATTTACACACCTAGAAAACAAAAATGCTTTCTCACTTCACACACCTGGATACTGTTCCAGGTGTGTGTTGAGAGAAACACTAAATTGAAAGCTGGGGTCCAAAACAATATCCTATGGAAACTCATCAACTGTAAAATGGGGAACCACAATGTACACATTAAGATCTGTTGCCCTGGTCTTGTGTTATTCCTCTGCAGATTATGCATGTCCTGTCTGGGAGAGATCAACTCCTGCCTAGAAGCGTGACCCAGTGTTGAACAACACCTGCCCACTGATCACTGGTTGCAGGAAACCCACCAACACAAGGAACCTGCACCTCCTCTTTGGCATTGCCCCTGCTAATATCAGATGGACAGTGGCCAGTAAAGTTCAGATGACAAAGGCTGCCAGTGATGAATACCATCTCTTCCATAGATGCCGGTCTTCTGACCAATGACTGCAGTCAAGAAGCAGCTTCCTCAACCTTGTCTAGCCCCTAACTATCTCAGGAAGAAACCAGAAAAGCTTGAGAACGGCCCTCCTACAATTGTCATCGGAGTCTCACCTGTTAAAGACCCACCTTCTGGCTTAGAAGCATCATGGATTCACTGGAAGACATTTCAGTCACCTGAGAATGGAAACAGGAATGATCAGAAATTGCTTTGGTCTGATGGGGCTACAAGATGAACCCAATCACTTCCATAGTACGGAGAAGCAGGCCATCCTATGGGGCACTACCTTGTCTGTTCTCTACCTAGAACCACGTAGTTAGGAAACAAAGCTTCTTAGCCATACTGTATACATTATCAGGTACATAGGTACATATACTGAGTCATTGGGATTGTGGTACCTTGGCTAAGGAATCAGAATGGTTCTGGGATAGAATTAGATTTTCTGATCTTTTAGTTAGAAAGTCAATCTTGTTGACCCAACAGTGGTCAAGTACTTGTTTATTTATTCTTTGTTTTTCTCTTCATTCGTTATGTATTTATTTTGCCTTGTTATGTGTTATTATTTTTTTTAATTATTCAATGTCTTTTGTTTGTGGTTTTTGTTCCTTCCCTCCATTAGGCACTGTGGAGTTTGTAATGGATGAGAACTTCAACTTCTATTTCATGGAGATGAACACTCGACTACAGGTGGAGCACCCCATCACCGAGATGATCACCAACACTGACCTCGTTGAATGGCAGATAAAGGTCAGTTGGCGTTTCTCATTATCACCATCGTCCTCCCCTTTCTCATCATCATCATCATCATCATCAACACTATTATTACCATCATCATCACGACCATCATGCTATTATCGTCATTACCATAGTCTATCATCCAGTCCCACTGCTGTGCAGCAGTGTGACTGAACCTGGAACCATGTAGTTAGGAAGCAAGTTTCTTACCACACAGCCCAAGGTGTCATGTAGTGGACTGAAGCAAGCTTCTTACCACACAGCCACGCCTGTGCCTGTATATATATATAGTCTTATTCTTTGTAAGCCTAGTACTTATTCTATCAGTTTCTTTTGCTGGACTGCTAGGTTATGGAGACGTAAACACACCAACATTAGTTGTCAAGCAATGGTAGGGGGAGACAAACACAGACACACACACATAAATATATATACATATAAATTTCCAATGATTCAGGAATAGGAGGGGTCCAGTTTCCCACCCCCAGCTTTTTTTTTTCCAAACAAAAATAAGGGGTTTGCAGCACATTAGGAGGTCAGGGGTGCTTGATTCCACACAAAAAAATCCAAGGTTTTTTTTTCTTAGAGAAACACATGCAGGTATGCTTCCCAAAATTTACCTACATATATATATATACAATGGGCTTCTTTCAGTTTCCCCCCAGCATCGGTTGTCAAGCAATGTTGGTGGGACAAACACAGGCACACAAACACATATATATATATATATACATGTACATATATACGACGGGCTTCTTTCAGTTTCCGTCTACCAAATCCACTCACAAGGCTTTGGTTGGCCTGAGGCTATAGTAGAAGACACTTGCCCAAAGTGCCACACAGTGGGATTGAACCCAGAACCATGTGGTTGATAAGCAAGCTACTTACCACACAGCCACTCCTGCGCTGTTAAAGTTGTATAACAGGAATACAATAAGGACGCTAGGACTGTTAAAGAAGCATTATCTTCAAAGTGGTTATAAAGAGAAATAACATTTCTGTAATTATACTGAAAGAACCGCTAAGGCTTTCTTCTTTGTCAAGATTCTGAATTTGTTATAATAACCAGAATAAGATTTTTTCAGATCTTGTGAGTGTTGTCAAATCAACCAAACCTTCATGTTGGTTATAAAAACTGGAATACTGATGATAATCATTAATGCTGTTTAAAGCACAATTCTCCATGATGAAAAGGAAAATCCAAACAGTGGTACTTCGAAGTAAACACTGTTGTTTGTTCAACTTCCAGGCCACAACTAACCAAGTGTTTTCAAAATCAGTATGTTTCACTGTCAGACAGAAGTTGTTACTTGTATTCATACACCGCCAACCCTACCTGGCTGGCGTCTGCCCAAGCACAGCTAAATTACGCCACAGCGATGAAATAGTTCTATCATGTCTCGCTACACATTAAAATGACGATGATGATGTCCCTCTCTTTCTCTGTCTTCTTCCTCAGGTTGCAAGTGGGCAGCAACTACCATTGACTCAGAAAGACCTCGTTTTAAAGGGTCATGCATTTGAAGCTAGAATCTATGCTGAAGACCCAAACAACAATTTCATGCCTGGAGCTGGTTTTCTCGATTATCTGTCTCCACCACAGACCAGCACCTATACAAGAGTTGAAACTGGCGTCAGACAAGGTGAGATTCTACTACTACTACTACTACTACTACTACTGCTGCTGCATAATTAACTGATCCTCCTTTATTTTCTTTTATTCAGAACCAAGAACTTTTCAGCACCCATTTCTATTTTGTTCCATAATTCTCCGTTTAGTTATGATTTATTTAGAATAAATTGATGAATTCTTCACATAATTAACGTGTGTCCTTAAAACTAAACACTTCTCAAAGTCTTTTTTAATTTATATCAAAGCCTTTTATTATTTTCGTGACCAGGTGATGAGGTCTCTGTTCACTATGACCCTATGATTGCCAAACTGGTTGTATGGTCCGACAGCCGGGACTCAGCCCTGAAGCAAATCCAAGCGAACCTTGTCGACTACCATGTAAGTCTCATCAGATAGATATTAATCCTATGAAAGATTGAGTGTTTTATAATCCTCTCACATATACACACGGGGTGTTCAGATGCTCATTCAACACACATATACATTTGGCTGATGCACAAAAGAGAGGAGTGTGTATGTGTGTTTGTGCAGAGGTGTGCAGGTGCAGAAGTATGTTTGTGTGTATGTATGCGTGTCATTTCTTTACTACCCACAAGGGGCTACACACAGAGGGGACAAACGGATTAAGTCGATTATATCGACCCCAGTGCGTAACTGGTACTTATTTAATCGACCCCGAAAGGATGAAAGGCAAAGTCGCCCTCGGCGGAATTTGAACTCAGAACGTAGCGGCAGACGAAATACCGCTAAGCATTTCGCCCAGCGTGCTAACGTTTCTGCTAGCTTGTGTGTATGTGTATGTGTGAGTGTGTGCATATATATATATATATATATATATATATATATATATATATACACACACACACACTCACACACATACACAAGTCACCTGAGGAGACACATATGCACATATGAAGCACCATAATCATTTATACTGCACCTCACCTGCCAGGTATTGGTGTACAATGGGTTCAAAAAGATCGTAACGAATAAAGAAGGCATCAGATAGTTGGTGAAACATGATCTTTGGATGTTGGTCTCACGGAGGTTATGACAAACGAAGAAGACTTTCGGTTTGGTGATCTGCTGTGCCTGAGAAGACACATCAAGCCAAGTAAAATCGTAGTCATGGCCCATGCTGGCAACGGGTAAAAGATACCCACTACACTCTCTGAGTGGTTGGCATTAGGAAGGGCATCCAGTCATAAAAACCAAGCCAAACCAGACTGGAGCTTGGTGCAGCTGTCCGTCTTACCAGCTCAAGTCAAATTGTCCAACCCATGCCAGCATGGAAAGCAGCTGCTAAATGATGATGATATATACATCTATACCCAAGCTAACTCAACTATACTTAGGCAGAATATGAAAGAATGTCCCTTATCTTTTTTAATTGATTTTTAAAAACTTTAAAGTTCTATTTTTAGTTTTTTGTTTCTTTGTTTTTTATTTTTTGTATTCCAAGTCAAACAAAAATCATTTTAAAAAAATGGTTCTCTTCCTTTTTTTTTTTTTCTTGGAAATTCCATCAGGTTGTTGGTCTCTCCACAAACATAGATTTCCTTGTGAACCTTTGCAAACACGAAGAATTCAAAAAGGGCAATGTGAACACCAACTTCATCCCAGCACACTACGCCCAGTTGTTCCCATCAGACAAACTCTCACCAAATCTCCTCTGCCAGGCAGCCGTGGCATTGATCCTGCACGAACAGGAACAAACTCTCAAGATGTCAGCACGGTCTTTTGGTACGTATGTAACTTTGCAGTGTGAGTTTGGTGTGCACGTCACCATTGTCATCATCATACATTAGTTTCTCGAAGCTGGTATGGGTTGGACAGGTCTACCCTCACCACAGTGCCATGCCACTCCTTACCACATCCTCCTCAGTTTTCCTCTTCTGTGTAATTCTTTCACTTAGAATGCCTCTCTCTCTCTCTCTCTCTCTCTCACACACACACACACATACATACAAACTTACATACCAGGGACAAAAGGTTTATGTATGCACTGCATGCCTTACTATTTTCCCACAATAAATAATTCGTTTCTGTAATATATGATTGATTTTTTGATATTTCACTGCTGGCCTTTCATTGGCTGTTAAGTAGCCAATAGAAACATAGGAAAGGAAACGCAAATTTTTTTACTGCTTCCTTTCAGTCGTGGTAAGAGCAGTGATGTTATTTTCTTTGTATTCTATTATTTTCGAGAACGAAATGAGTGGTCAAGAAAGAGAAAGCAGATATTTTACTGCTTGCCTTTCAGCCATCTTAAAAGATGTCAACACAAAGAAAGTTTTATACTGCATGCCTTTCAGCCATGTGAAATTTGCTTTCTGTGCCAACATGGCTGAAAAGCATGCAGTATAAAACTTGCTTTCTGTTGACAACTTAACAATATAGGAATAGTATAAAGTTTGTTTTTCAGCCATGTTAAATTTATACTACCCCCAAATTTGAGGCCTTGTGCCTCCAGTAGAAAAGATTATTATTATTATTACTACTACTACTACTTTCTTTACAGATGCTACCTCACCCTTCAACCACTGCATGGCTGCTCGCCTCAATGAAAATTTAGTGAAAAGAATGTCACTCCAGGATAAAGATGAAAGTAAGTGTGAAAGAAGAGGTTGGGTAATAAAATTATATTTGTTGTTGTTGGTGGTGGTGGTATTGCCTTTGAGGAAGAAAAGGAGGGGGAGGAGCTGCTCTGATTTAATTGACCGATGATGAAAGACGTTCTGGCTGGCTGTAACCTTCCCATCTTCCTGTCTTTTTTTTTTTTTATTCAGGTATAAACTAGAGCCTAAATTATTCAATGTATTCCTCCTTTTATTTAAAAAAAAAGAAAAAACAACAGTTCAGGTTGATCAGACCACGTATAGAATTAGGGGTTGACTGGATTATGAAGAATTAGGAGTCTGAAGCACAAATACAGTTATGGTTTCACTGATTTGTGAACTGCTGTTACCTCAGTTCTTCGTATTGTACCCTCTCACCCCCAATCTACAATTAGTGATGATACTACGACTACTACTACATTCACACTTTCATTGCTACATGGTATTTCTACTTTGTCTTGCAGAAATAGACTTTGAAGTCGTCTTCCTAACCGGTAACACATTCACAGTGAAGCATAATGGTGAGGAATATTCGGTCAGTGCCAAATTAGTGCCAGAGGGTCAGCGGAAGAAACTGGTCTGTTCCGTGAACAACGTTATGATGTCTTCATATGTGGTGTTTCAAGACAACAGTGTACACATATTCAGTATGGTAAGTTTTCATGGGAAATATCGTTTAGTTTTTTTGGTTTTTTTTTTTTACGCTTGTTTGTTTTTTGTGTGAGCCTAGGCATGGATATGTGGTTAGGAAGTTTGCTTCCCACCCATGCGGTTGCAGGTTCAGTCCCACCGTGCAGCACTTTGGGAAAGCATCTTCTGTTATAGCCCCAGGCCAACCAAAGCCTTGCGAGTAGGTTTGGTAAGTGTAAATCTGTGTGTGTGCGCATGTGTATGTCTTCGTAGATTTCATAAGCAGAAACTGAAAGAAGCTCATTGTATACACACACAGTCTCAAGCACACATGTATTTACAGTCATACATATACATTCAAACACACACTCACACCCCTATGTGCATTCAGTGTCACACATAAACGTATATATATATATATATATATATATATATATACCCACACATATATTCCTATTCATGTACATACACACTTATACACACACACATTGATTCAATCACTGATTTGTTGCAGGAAGGAAGCCGGGAACTAAAGACACCCCTCCCAAAGTTCCTTGAAAGCAGTTCTACTGCTGGCACTGGCAAAGTAACTGTGGCCCCTATGCCTGGTGTGATAGAGAAGCTGTATGTAGAACCAGGGGCCCACGTCAGCCAAGGAGACCCTCTAGTTGCAATGATTGCTATGAAAATGGAGGTAAGGCCTTTAATGAGAAATTTATTTTGTATCTGCTCAGGCTGGGTTTGAACTCAAGACCTATCAGTTGATAAGTCTCCCTTAAGTCATTTTACTTATAATACCCTCCTCCTCCCATTACTGGTAAAGGGTCTGGGGAGGTGTATTGCTAAATTTGTTGAACATCATGTATTTTGGTAGACTGTAAACTCTTGTTTAATGGGACTAATGACTGGTGGTACTCGTTAGGGTTTTTGGCAGATGATTGTAAGGTTGTGCCCTTGGGCAAGACACATTATTTCCTGTTGCTCCAGTCCACTCAGCTGGCAAAAATGAGTTGTACCTGTAATTTAAAGGGCCAGCCTTGTCACACTGAATCTCCCTGAGAGCTATGTTAAGGGTATGTGTGTCTATGGAGTACTCAGCCACTTGCACATTAATTTTCAAGCAGGCTCTTCCATTGATCAGAACAGCTGGAATGCTGGTATTTTTTTTAACCGATGGAGTGCCAGTTCGTTTGGAAGCTTGTTTCCCTTAGAAACAGGTGAGAGTTAGCAATAAGAATGGGCATCTGGATGTAGAAAATCTGCCTCAACAAATTCCATATGACCCATGCCAGTGTGGAAAAACAGGTATTATGTTGTTGATGATGATTACTATTATTATTATTTTCTCTCTCGCATTTCACTCAATTTCAGTTTGTCATTCGTGCACCAAAGGATGCTGTGATTAAATCTTTACCATACAAAATTGGAGAAACGGTACCAAAGGGAGCTAGCCTTGTCGAATTTGAAGATTCTGATTCTTAAGAATTACTGAAAACTTTCACAACAAGTAAAGAAATACAACAGAAGTCACATCAGAATATTTGCAGACAAAAGAAAATTAGTTTTATATCAAAATTTAGGTGGCGGGGGGGGGGGGTAATTTTTTTTTTTTTTTTTCTGAATTCTTTAATATAAATCAAAAATAAATAATTTATAAATGAAATTCTTGGAATTTTAAACATTTATTCATATATTTATGTAGTTTTATTCATGAGGAGGTCATAGCATCAAAAAGTCCTATCACAAGCAACCCTCATTACACTATTTCATATGTCCCCGGATTTATTAATCCAGGATTCTCACATGCCCACAAGTGAAGGGCATCTAAAGATAATCACACAGATACAAAAAAATTATTTTCAATTAGTCATGCATGATGTGGTAATCCTCTGAAAATAAACACGAATTTATTTATCAAAGAATACCTTATCATGGATTAAGATATACTTTTGGTTTTTTTTTCCCCCCCCTTCTGTTTATATTCCTTATTCTATATTCTCATAATCCTATAATTCTTTATTCTTATATTGTACTCCTCATTATATTTCATTTTGTTTGTTTGGGGGGGTGGTTAATATTTTTTCTTTTGTATGTCTTTGCTTTATTTTATAATTTGTGAGCAAGTAAACTTGGGTTTTCCTTGTCAGATAACCAAATATCTGTGCTACAGTCTCCACCAGGATAATGCATTTCATGGGCCAAAACTGGACCCTCCGGTTCCTCACGAAAATCCACGCAGAAGTCTCTGTTGAGGGTAAGGCCACCAGTGATAGTGTTGACATCAACCTGGAGCATCACAGAACCATTCCTACAGAATATAATCAGAGATTGAAACAGAGTACAAATTTAAAGAACATAACAACATAAACAAAAAAATAAAGTACCATATTTTCTGATATATAAGCCAAATTTTTCAAACCAAAAAGAACAAGGTCAACTTATACACCATGATGACTTTGGAGGACCAAAAATTCCATGTGAAATGCAGCAGGATTTGTAAAGATAGTGATGATGTTTGAATGTTTATACTACATTGCTTTGTAGACCAGAAATACATAAAAACACCATAGATGCAGAGTGCAGTCTGTTAGACTCATTTGAAGCTGACAATCCACCAGTTTCATCCCTCTGCCAATTCGTTTTTACTCCAGTTGCACCCCTCTACATATATATATAAGGATTTTGTAATGAGATAAAGAACCAAGGCTGTGTATAATATAGAACATTTATAAATAGAAGGTCTTACAGCTGTTCCCAGGATATTTATTATATCCCTTCATCGGAGACGGTGTGAGAGGATGGACACCACTTTTGCTCATAACCTATATGTGTGTGTGTATATATATATATATATATATATATATATATATACATATGTTTTATTGTGCCTGGAGAGAGTCATTCTCTTTCAGTGCCTTATTAATTAAACACACTCACCGGCGGTCTGATTGCCACTCATGAAAATAATAAGTTAATGAGTGGAAATCAGACCAGTGAGTGTGTTAAATTGATAGTGAATGATGTGATTGCAGTATAGCAAAAGCACAAGTCCTGCTACAGTTGCTGAAATGGTATCCAAGGAATTAAAAGAGGCCATTCGAAAGACCTCTGAGATAAATGGAGAAGAGGATTTAGTCAAAACATGGAAGAGAAGGGCAGCATCAGGGGAGAAATGAAAGCACATTGTGACTACATCATGGTGATGGTGGTAGCGGGCCGTGGTAGTAATAGTGATGTTGCTGTTGTTGGTGTGGTATTAGTGATGTTATTGTAGTGATAGTGTTGGTGGTGGTGGGGATAGCGTTGTTATTTTTAAGTGGTGCTGTTGTTGTTGTGGTGGGAGGGATGAAGGGGGTTGGCTGTTGTTGGTAGTGGTAGTAGTGCTGATGACAGGGAGGGAGGTGTCGTTAGTGTTGATGTTATTGTTGTTTGCGGTGATGGTGGTGGCAGTGGGGTTCATTATTCTTACTAATGGTGGTAGTAGTAGTAGTAATCGTGGTGGTGGCGATGGCTGCAGTGGTGGTGGTGGTGGTGGTATTTGTGTCAGTTTGTAACTGGTTCACTGAGCCTCTGACAATATCTATTCTATACTGATAAGTGACCTAAAAGTTTGAAAGGGGAAAAAAAAGTAGGATTCCATAAAAAATCACCCCACCCCACACACACTATACAGAGATGGGGATGGAATCCAGTAAGAGGACACTTGCTGAAGCTACAGAATTTTTTTTTTTTTTTTTTTTTTATGAAGAGGATTAATAAATAGTTTTATTCAGACACTAACCATGTACTTGGCTTAAGTTTCCCTTTAACAGTAAAAAAAAAAAGAAAAAACAAGAGAAGAAATTAGGTCAGAAGGCCAATGTTTAGATAAAGAAACGACTGAAACAGATTTTAAGATGTTTTTCTTCACACACACTTCTCAATCTCCTGATTATACATGTTTACCCTTTGGAGGCCGAACCTGGTTTGGAGTTTCAATGACAAGAAAACAGAGCATTTTTCACAAGCTCGACAGAGGGCATGCAGTTATTTTTCAAAAGGAATTACGAAAAATTAACTAATTACCCTGCATATATAAAGCTATATATATTCTTGTAGAAAATTGAATGAACTAATACAATTTTCTTCGTCATTCGACTTTTCGGCCAATAGATTGGCCCTGTCATCCAAGAGTTAAGAAACTTGCTAATTCTCTGCTTGCATATATCAAGGCGGTGAGCTGGCAGAACCGTTAGCACGCCGGGCGAAATGCTTAATGGTATTTCGTCTGTCTTTACGTTCTGAGTTCAAATTCTGCCGAGGTCGACTTTGCTTTTCATCCTTTCGGGGCTGATAAATTAAGTACCAGTTAATTTATGTGTGTGTATGTGTCCGTGGCTCAGTAGTTAGAGCGTCAGGCTCACAATCATGAGGTAGTGAGTTCAATTCCTGGCCCAGGCTGTGTGTTATGTTCTTGAGCAAGACACTTTATTTCACGTTGCTCCAGTTCACTCAGCTGTAGAAACGAGTTGTGACATCAATGGTGCCAAGCTGTATCGGCCCCTTTGCTTTTCCCTTGGATAACATCAATGGCATGGAGAGGGGAGGCTGGTATGCAGGGGCAACTGCTGCTTTTCCATAAACAACCTTGCCCAGACATGTACCTTGGTGGGGGGGACTTTATAGGTGCAATCCCATGGTCATTGATAACAGAAGGGGGTCTTTACCCCTATATATATATATATATATTAATAGTAATGGTAAGACAACAAAAGAATGAATGAGAACTCGATATTATGTAAATAGAGGAATTTATCTGTAATATAATATGTGACAATTATTCGGTTGCCATAATAAGACTCCGAGTTTCGGATGTCAGGGCGGAAACCTGCTCCGGTATCTTGTCAGTTATCAAGGCAATCGATAACTGACGAGATGCCAGAGCAGGTTTCCACCCCGACATCTGAAACTCAGAGTCTTATTATGGCAACCGAGTAATTGTCACATATTATATTACAGATATATATATGTATATATATATATATATATATATATACTCTTTACCTTGTTTCAGTCATTTGACTGCGGCCAAGCTGGGGCACCGCCTTTTAGTTGAGCAAATCAACCCCAGGACTTATTCTTTGTAAGCCTAGTACTTATTCTATCAAACTCTTTTTGCTGAACCGTTAAGTTACGGGGACGTAAGCACACCAGCCTCGGTTGTCAAGTGAAGTTGGGGGGACAAACACAAACATATACACACATACATATATATATATATACGACAGGCTTCTTTCAGTTTCCGTCTAACAAATCCACTCACAAGGCTTTGGTCAGCCCAAGGCTATAGTAGAAGACACTTGCCCAAGGTGCCATGCAGTGGGACTGAACCCAGAACCATGTGGTTGGTAAGCAAGCTACTTACCACACAGCCACTCCTGCGCCTATATATACATACATATACATATATATATACATATATATATACATACATATATATATATATATACATATATATATATAATACACACATATTTGTGTGTGTGTGTATATATATATATATATATATATATATATATATCCTCCTCATCATTTAAGAAAGGAAGAGGAGAAGGAGAATTTACTTGCAAATTTATTACCTTTTTAATTAGTGATAATAACGGTGTTAGTTATAATAACAATAAATGAACTTACTTTGTCATTTCCGGATAAAACTGTTGATCCCAACCACTATAGAGTGAAAATGTCACATAGAGTCGTTTACCATCAAGACTCAACTGCAGCATCTGTGGGGAACCATACACTCTCTTGTTGTTGATGTACAACGGATCTGGTTGTGTCTGGCAAGGATGGGAACATAAAAGGCAAACGTAAATCAAGGAGAGAAAAATATAATTGAAATTGTTGTTGTTGTTGTTGTTTAGCCTTTCTGTCCTCCACTCAGGTTGATTAAATGGAACTGTGATCAAAAGCATTCCAGCCATGACCATCACATTTTGTTTTTCCCAGACATTGGCAGAACTTGAAATGAAAACAATCTGAAATCTCATTGATTAAACATCGGCCTAACCATGCATGCACGGAAGATGGATGTTAAATGATGATGATGATCATCATGGTGATCATGATTGTGCAACAATAAAAAAACCATTTTGGCACAAATGTGGCTGTGTGGTAAGAAGCTTGCTTCCCAACAACATGGTTCCAGGTTCCGTCCCACTGAGTAGCACCTTCAGTCAAGTGTCTTCTACTATAGCCTCGGACTGGCCAAAGACTTGCGAATGGATTTGGTAGATAGAAACTAATAGAAGCCCATCATATATATATATATATATATATATATATATATATATATATATATATATATGCAGGTAGGCAGATACATGAGAGATAATGGAAGGAGTGGGGGGGGGGGGGCAACAGTTGGGAGGAGTGGGGTCATGGATATGGATTTTACCCGTTAATTTACTAAATTAGTGACAGTGTTCTCCAAACGCGTGCTCTTCCCATAATCCTCAGTCAGGTATAATTTGTGAGACACATTGTGTAACAAGGCTGACTTTTTGAGTTTATGTGGTAGAGTTCATCTTCCTGCACCCCCCCCCCCCCCCTTCATTACTTCCGTCTACCCAGTTTTACTAAAAACTGGCCCAAGTCGACTTCAGGTTAGCATAGAAGATACTCTACCAAGGCTCCATGCACTGGGATTGAAACAAGAACCTTCTTAACTTCTTAACCAAGCTTGCACCACACACACAAATAGGAAGAAAGACAACTACAACTAGAACGACATACATGGAGCTACACACACACACATATACCCACACTCGCATGCACCTAGAGACACACTCATGCACACAAACAACAAAATGTGCATTACTTACTTTAAGTTCTTCATCTTTGATAACCTTGACTTTACTATCAGACAGAATGGAGCCTCCAAGAAACAGCTGAAATTTTGATACAACAGAATATATTAAATGGCAAACATATATCATCATCATCATTTAATGTCTGCATTCCATGCATGTATGGGTAGGACGGTTGACAGGGGTCGGCCAGGTAGAAAAACGTACCCTAGGCTACTGTGTCTGTTCTGGAAGGGATTTTACGGCTGGATGCCCTTCCTAACACCAACCACTCTGCAGAATGGACTCAGTGCTTTTTTTACATGGCATTAGCACAGGTGAGGTTAGTCTTGGCATGATTTTTACAGCTGGATGCCCTTCCAAATGCGAACCACTTTACAGTGTGGACTGGATATTTTTTATGTAGCACCAGCACTGGCAGGGTAACCAAATAACTTGCAAGACAAGGAATTATGAGAGGGGGAAGGGCATTGGAGGAGGGGAACCTGTGCCATAGGATGAAAGGTTACAGTGTGACGCTGGGACTCACATAGGGGATGACAAGGAATCAAGACTACTGGCAGGTTGCTGTGTTTGAACAAACAGCTGAAACCATTTCTGGCTCTGTAGTACAAATGTCTTGTTTTCGTAAGTTTTGAATTAAAATCTTCCACCAAACCTGAGTCACAATTTATGTTCCTAACACTAGCTTAATGATAACTAAGTTATTTTATTAAATTCTTTGTTATATTTAAAATTAATTGAAAGAAACACAGAGCATCTCAACAGCAATATAATAACAAAAGAGTTAAGCTAGTGTTAGGAACATAAATTGTGATTAAGGTTTGGTGAAAGATTTTCATTCAAAACTTATGAAAACAAGACATTTGTACTCACAGCCTGAGCTGGTTTCAGGTAGATTGGTATCAAAAGGGTTAAAGAGAGAAAAATATGAAACAATAAAAATACTCACCTGGCCAACCAAAATTGGTTTCTTACCATTGGTGATGTCATATTGCCTGATATCACCATGCAGCCAGTTACTAAAATACAGGAATCGGTCGTCCAAAGACAGGATAATATCAGTTATGAGACCTTTGAGTTGGAAGGAAAAAAGAGAATGTTTAGAGGAATTTCTAAAGAGAAAAAATATGAAGATATTACATAGGGATACTCAGGCTGTTATTTCTCCCAACCACATATTGTTCAAATCAGGTCACGCTAGATATGGTGGTATGGTCACTACACCGACCATTATTTGTCTGTGATTCCCTACTTCTGGCAGATGACATTTTTGCACCACTCAGGTGACAATGTTCCGACCTCTGTTGGACAGTCATTGCTGTTGAGGGTTTTACTTGGGCAGAGTACAAGCCTACTTCAACCTTTTTTGATCGGCTCTTATGACACAGAGGAAACGTCAGGTCAATTACTTGGCATGCAGGTCCCCTCATATACAAACACTTAATTCCTTCCCTCGCCACTATCACCATCATTCTGCCCTCTAGAATTTGATGATGTGGAGATTTTCTTTTTAACAAAGGTCATAGCACCACATAGCACATAAAGCTGTTCAGTTTGTAGGAATTCCTACAAAATGGACAGCTTTTAACATTATCCCAAACACAAATGATGTCTTCATGCATCGTTGAGCCCTAAAGCTTTCCTGCCTTCCAAGGGTTTCTTCCAGTCATGGTCCATAGTTTTGCTTGTAAAGTATATTTCTTAGAACAAGTCGAGGATCCAGACTGCAATGGATTTTGAAGGAATTCAATATACAAGAACAAAAAAACAAAAATTACCTGGCATACTTGACATAATCCAGTTCTCAACAGTCTTAGGAGGAACCTGGATTACTTTTTCAGCTGCCCACTTATTCTGTTCATATAAAAAAAATAAAATATCATATACACACTGACACACACACAAACACATATTTCTATCTTTTACTTGTTTCAGATATTAGATTGTGGTCATGCTGGGGCATGACCTTGAAGAATTTTGGTTGAATGAATCGGCCCTAGGACCCTTTTAAAGCTTTGGTCTATTTTGCCAAACTGTTACATTACAGAGATGTAAACACACCAACACTGGTTGTCAAGCAGTGGTGGGGGACAAACAGAGACATGTGTCTTTGTGTTTGAGTTTATCCCCACTCTCATCATTATTTGACAACTGGTCTTGCTGTGTTTACATCCCTGTAACACTAGCAGTTCAGCAAAAGAGACCAATAGAATAAATACTAGACTTAAGAAATAAGTCCTGGGGTCAATTTGTTCAACTAAAGCCCTCCAAGGTACTGCTCCAGCATGGCTGCAGTCAAATGACTGAAACAAGTAAAAGAGTAAACATGAAATATATAATAATACACACTGAGTGTGCCGTGTATATTTACACACCGAGTGTGCCGTGTATATTTACCTATTATTCATTTTATCATAGAAATATAAAGTTTAAGGTTTTGGTTATTGAAAGTTTAACCCTTTCGTTACCAACCTAGTGAAACCACCCCTGGCTCTGGAGTACAAATGTCTTGTTTTCATAAGTTTTGAATTAAAATCTTTTACCAAACTTTAGTCACAATTTATGTTCCTAACACTAGATTTAACCCTTTTGATACCAACCCGACTGAAACCACCTCTGGCTCTGTAGTACAAATGTTTTGATTTCATAAGTTTTGAATTAAAATCTTCCATCAAACCTTAGTCACAATTTATGTTCCTAACACCAGCTTAATGATAACTAAGTTATTTTACTAAATTCTGTGTTATATTTAAAATTAATTGAAAGAAACACAGAACATCTCAACAGAAATACAGTAACGAAAGGGTTAAAGGTTGGTTGTTACGTTTATTGACAATATTTTACATATATATACACAATTCAAAATGGCCAGTCTTTGCTTTCACTACAGTCTTTAAATCTTTTCTCAAGTGAACTGTATGGTTTATTATATTTAAATAAGAGGTAAATGCATATGCCACACCTGGCACATTAGATAATGCACACAAAATGAATTGATTTACCTGTGCTTTGAAGATCCTGTAAATGGATGAACCCAAACAACATCCGACAAATCCTTCGGGTGATTCTGGATCGTGACGGAAACGAATTTCCAGCGGGATCAGACCATCTTGTCCTAAATCGATGACCTGTTCGAGATCATGAGTTGTCCAGTTGTAGACATTTAAACTTCTGCCATAGTCCTCTAGAATTAAATAATTAAAAGAGGTCATTTGACTGATTAGGGATCAGCTGAACATGCCTCTACATCTGAAGGTTGTATTTTCATGGAAGTTGTCCACGAGAAAGCTCGCCACTTTTAGAGCTAACACAACTTGGCCTCAACATTGCAAGCATTGTCAGAACACAAAGATCTGTTACAAATACCACAAGGTATCTCATCTTACCCTCTAAGAGTTCCAAAAAGCCACTACTCTGATTTGGTTCCCCTTTTTATTATCACCCCAGAATGGATGAAAGGCAAAGTTAACCTGAATGTGATTTGAACTCAGAATGTATGCCATCATCGTCATTCAATATCAATATTCCATGCTGACATTGGTTGGATGGTTTGACAGGATCCAATAGGCCCAAGGACCACATCATACTCCGCTTTGATAAGGTTTCTATAGCTGGATGCCCTTCCTAACACCAGCATATTACTGGGTGCAGTTTTCTTGCCACCAACACTAATGGGGTTGCCATGAAGCTTGCAAGACTATGAACCTCAAGAGGTGAGCATGGTGAGGAAGAACTTTATGCAAAGAGGATAAGAAGTAGAGAGGGGTAAGGTATGAGAGAATGGGCCAGAGCATATATGGAAGAGGGAGAAACACCCACTGCTTATATCCGGTTCATATTCCCCTCCATACTTGAGAGAGGCCATAGACTAACAAGTCTCAGGGTCTGATGATAGGCCATAAAGATACTCTTTATGGTGAAAAACCCTGAGTAACCCCATAAACAGGCCTTCACCAGTAATATATATATATAGATAGAGAGAGAGAGAGAAAGAGAGAGAGAGAGTACTGTGACCATCACTCCACCTTTCGGACCATCAACCGTACTTTAAGAGTATCAGAAACGAGGATAAAAACTACATGTCCATCCGTAGAGTCAGGACTTCTCCTGCTTATACAATGGTATTCTATGAGGTATTCTATCCAATATTCTAATGCTCCTGCCAATCTATTGCTTTCTGAAGAATTCTAAGAGCCATTCCCCAATTTATAATGGCCCCCA
>NC_142946.1:6844044-6854044 GCF_046866305.1 Octopus bimaculoides
TCTGATAAACTTAAATATGTCAGTTTGTACACAAGTCAATGCCCTTCTGTCGTATAAACATTCCTGAAAACAGTGTGTTCATCCTAAACAACAGGCCTCACTACATGAATTCAGGTCAACCTTGAAGTAAAGACCTCCCAAAATACCATCAATTTATTCCTCTAGTGCTAACATTCATAAAGTATTTTACCCACTTTATCTAACCCCTTAGGGAGTATAGGCCAATTCACAACCTTTCTCTACTCTTCATTGTCTCTTCTCTCAAGACTTGTTGGTTTTCAATCAGTGCACTTTTTCTAGGTAGGGGTGTTGTCTCTTTACAAACCCATTTTTACCTCTAGGCAGAGGTAAGTCCATATTAATCTGGCCTCTAGACTTTGGCCTGTCCAACATGTGAAGCCCTACAAGGAACACGCACTTTGCTAGCATAGCTGTGAGGATCATCAAGGCATACAAGCCACTACACTGGACCATGTGGTGGATCACTAAAGGACACACCTCCCTATATATACTTCTCTAAATGTATTCACTCCATGCTTAAGTGTACTCCATCGTTAATGAACTCACTTCCTCCCTCAGGTACATACCTCCTTATATGTTTTCAATTCATCCTTAAAGTACAACAACGGACAAGTCCCTGAACTCATTAGGGATCACTGGGGCGCAGCAGCCATGCAGTGTATCTTGGGCAAGAAAGCCTGGCAGAGCCCATCCCTCTCCAGGCTAAACTCATTTCTACAGCTGAGTGGACTGGAGCAACATGAAAATAAAGTGTTTTGCTCAAGAACACAATGGATCGCCCAGTCAGCGCGCATTTTTGTTTCGTTTTTTTCATATTCGTTTTCTACATACCTGCTAACACCCACCAGGCTGGTTTATTTATTTATTAATTATTTTCTTTATTCAATCTATAAACTACACGCACTCACACACAACCAACCTTCTCCAGAATGTTGGTATTGTACTAATGAGTTACACATGAGAGAATAATTAACTATATCGTTTACACGGCATGCCTACACAAGTGTGACGGCCAATGGACCTCACCAACGACTTTGGCTCCTGATAATTTTCAGAAAATCAAGTACCTTTTATGAAATTTTCTACAAATACATTTCAGATGGTGTCTTTTAGAATTATATCCCAATTTAATATAGAAGAACATTGGTGGGCACATATGCAGGCATAACTACAGATTCCTGCTCCACCCCGACTTTGGCTGATCATAACTTTCAGAAAAATGGATATTTTTTAATGAAATTTTCTACGAATATGTGTTATATCATGTACATTCCGCTATACAAAACTTTTGGGGGAAATGCTTTAGGGGGGGGGTGGAGAATTTCGGAAAATTCACCGGTTCCACTTCAATTCGTCTTAACTTTCAAGAAAATAGATATTTTTTAATGAAATTCTCTACAAATATACCCCGGTCTATGTAGATTCCGAGAACACAGGAATTTGGGGGGGGGGGGGGAACAATTGGGGGTTACTTTTGAGGACCGTTCCCCACTCGGGGGTGTTTCGGACAAGTCGTCTCTATTTGTTTCATTGTCTCCGTTTTGTGCGTTTGTGCATCCGTAGATTTCTACTGAAGCAGCAGGCAATGAAGCTGTCACCTGAAAACTCGTTATGCTAAAAATACCAGCTAAAGGTCTAAACGTTTCTAACAGAAAGACATTGAATAGAATAGGATCTTTTTAAAAACGGGGGCCACATTTTTCATTAACGAAACACTTTGAAACTTGGAACACTGGTAGAATGTGTCATATAAAACATCTTTTTCTCTTAGTCTTCTTTAAAAAAAAAAGAAATCCATAAGTTATTCCATGTTAAAGTTGTCGTATTTCTGTAATTTCAACCAATCACTGACGTCCATTCAGCCGATATACATTAAGTGCCGACTACATAAACAAACGATTCTGAAACAATTAACCCTAACCCTACGGTTAGGGTTAAAGCAAATTAAAAATGAAAAAAGCAAATAAAACGAAGGTATGGAGATTAAATACGCTTTACATCGCTTAATCAGCCAAAGGAGTAAGTATAAAGAATCTTTTTTTAAAACGGGGGCCACATTTTTCATTAACGAAACACTCTGAAACTTGGAACACTGGTAGAATGTGTCATAAAACATCTTTTTCTTTTAGTCTTCTTTTAAAAAAAAGAAATCCCTAGGTTATTCCATGTTAAAGTTGTATTTCTGTAATTTCAACCAATCACTGACGTCCATTCAGCCGATATACATTAAGTGCCGACTACATAAACAAACGATTCTGAAACAATTCTATCGGTGATAGGGTTAGGGTTAGGGTAAAACAGCAAATTTAAAAAGAAAAAAGGAAATAAAACGAAGAAGAAAAAAAGAAAATGAAAAAAGCAAATAAAACGAAGCTATGGCTTAATCAGCCAAAGGAGTAAATATAAACAACTGAATACTTGTCAGTGATTGGTTGAAATTATCGAAATAAGACAATTTTTTACATGAAATAAATTCGAATACAAAAATATTTTTCTGTTCTATAACACAAAATAGATAAGTTTACGAAGTTTGAAAGTCTTTCCGTACCAAAAACACTACGTAAAACATTAATGCAAAATGTGGGCCCCCGTTTTAAAATAGATCCGGAATCTGTAGTTATGCCCATACGCAGATATTTATCAGAACAAAACTTCGAATACAAAAATATTTTTCTGTTCTATAACACAAAATAGATAAGTATACGAAGTTTTAAAGTCTTTCGGTACCAAAAACACTACGTAAAACATTAATGAAAATATGGCCCCCGTTTTAAAAACGATCCAATGTAAACAACTGAATACTTGTCAGTGATTGGTTGAAATTATCGAAATAAGACAATTTTTTTACATGAAATAAATTTGAATACAAAAATATTTTTCTGTTTTATAACACAAAATAGATAAGTATACGAAGTTTGAAAGTCTTTCGGTACCAAAAACACTACGTAAAACATTAATGCAAAATGTGGGCGCCCGTTTTAAAATAGATCCGGAATCTGTAGATATGCCCATACGCAGATATTTATCAAAACAGAACTTGAAACTTTGAGAAACATACGTGTTAGTATATTTGTACACCCACCTTTTTTTTTTTTTTTTTTTTATTTTTTTAAACATTAGATTCTGATATAATCGTAACCTACACCATCTGAAAAAAGTTTGCAGAAACAAAGTCGAAAAGGGCACACTTGGGTAGATATACCATTTAAAACATAGTTCGCAAACCCTAGTAATATTTGCGTGATCTTTTACAGGTCTGCAGACTTGAAATGCTGCTCTTAATAGTCACTTAATGAGAGTCTCTAATCAATGAACATTCTCTGCATGGTCATTCGACGTGTTAGAAATAGCAGCCAAATATTCTTCAAATAACATTCTACTTCATCTATTAATTTATCAATTTCAGGTGATTTTTTTAATAATGTAACCCTAGATAGAGCTATGTCTGAATAAACGACTAAATGTTTATGGTTAGAACAGTTTTTATCGCAGGGTTTACTCAACCAGAGCTGAGCTGGATAGAAATAATATTAATAGAGGGAAACATGAAGTCAATATTTTCGTTTTTTTTTTTTTACTTCTCTTCAGTTTTAAAGCAGTGGTTCTCGACCACTTTTTATCTATGGACCACTTGAATTCCTATTTGAGTCAGTCGATGTGTGTGAAAAAGAACCCTACTGTATTTTTATGATTAAGTATTATTATGAATTGTACTGAAAAATTATTTTGTGTATTGTCAAAGTGTAAGCAATTTATTGCACGTCAATTTTAACCCCTAAATACTATATGGGCCCCACCCCAAGGGCCATATGGACCCGGTTGAGAATCATTGCTTTAGAGGTTTCATAAGCGAGTCAATTCCTTAAAAACTGAGTAATTAACAGGCCCTCAAAACTAGGGACTTTTTTCAACCTGCTAGATATAGTAGTTAACTGTCCTCCAAATCATAGAAAAGAAAGAAAAAGAACGAACACATTGGATAATACAAACATTAAGAAGAAAATAAAATATAAAAAAAGACAGGGTTCGGGGTTGTCAACCGTTGCAATATTATAAAACATGTCAGCTCGTTTAACAAAAATTTATTACATATATAACGTATGTATATGAATAATACAAAGCCCAAGGGACGAAAATCGCCAATAAACAAGCTAGTATAAATGTGAATACTTACTCATGATTTCGGAGTTAGTTTAGACACTGAAGAAGTGGTTGTTGTCACTTGTAACTTGTCTTTCTCTAAGACAACTGTTGAAGGAAGTTTAAGACAGTCCGTTCTGCTGTTATTAACAGTCAACCTCCACGCACCTACTAACACACGAACGTCTTCAGCAGGTATCTCCTCTCCTCCCCTCACTCTCTCTCTCTCTCTCTCTCTCTGTCTAACAGCCTCTGTCTATCTGCTTGTGTGTCTCTCTCTCTCCCACTCTCTTTCTTTCTCTACGTACTCACATTCACACATACATACATTTCACCTCTCTTTCTTCTCTACATACTTAGTTAGTCGGCACTCCGTCGCTTACGACGTCAAGGGTTCGTTCAGCGGAACAGCCTGCTCGTGAAATTAACGTGCAAGTGGCTGAGCACTCCACAGACACGTGTACTTTTAACGTAGTTCTCGGGGATATTCAGTGTGACACAGAATGTGACAAGACTGACCCTTTGAATTACAGGCACAACAGAAACAGGAAGTAAGAGTGAGAGAAAATTGTGGTGGAAGAGTACAGCAGGGTTCTCCACCCGTCCCCTGCCGGAGCCTCGTGGAGCTTTAGGTGTTTTCGCTCAATAAACACTCACAACGTCTGGTCTGGGAATCGAAACCGCGAGTCCGCTGCCCTAAACCACTGGGCCATTGCGCCTCCACTCTCTCTCTACATACATACTGTAAATACTCGACTAAAAGTCGATCTCATGTAAAAGTCGATCCCCTATTTTGGGCCAAAAATTGGGAATTTTCTATAGACCTCGTATAAAAGTCGACCCTAGTATTTCACGAACAACAGGACAACATTTGTGGGCCAAGGTACCATATTATCCTTGTACGTAGAAAGAATACTTTTCATTGTTTTTATTCGCTTAGAGATCAGTTGGGTTTCTGCTACTGATACGATACTTGGGATTCTAGCTTGAATTTCGGCCCCTCAAAAGTAGTATCCATGTAATAGTCGACCCCATAAATTTGACCTTAAAAAAATGGTCCAGAAAATTCGATTTTTACACGAGTACATACATACATACATACGTCTAGATATACAAGTATATGCATGAGAAGACATACATAAAGCAAAACATACAAATCTGCATGTATACGTATGTAGTGACTTCATTTGGGCATAGAGTAGATTCGAACCTGAATCGGCAAATTTCCGCTAACATTTCAACAGCATTTTTTTCTCACAGAAAAATGGAAGTTGATAAAAGTTACATTCAACACATGGCTTTGCCAAGTCAATTTGTGTGTTTTCCATTTGACTTTTAACCTTTTTTTCATGCCATGAAAAGTTGAAATGAGACAAGAGCGACCTACATCGAACTACCCATTGTGCTCAACAATATATCCCTCTTTCTAGCTTGTCTGCATAGCTATAAATACTAGAATTCCGTAAGGAATAATCGGACAAGCAGAAAGCAGACCAGTAGAGATTACAGCAGCGGAGACACTGAAAGAGATGCTTGATAAGTGGAATGTGCACCGCTTCTTCAGAACAGCGTACAGGCTGAGTGAAAATGAGATCTTGGAAAGACATCATCGAACGATCAAGGCCATAGCGAAGAGGAGGCGCATCTCATCGCTGGAAGCAGGGTTCTGGTGCATTGTGTCGCCCCGATCAAGACAGGCTGAAGAGTCTGTGCCATACAGAGCGATGTTCAGATATGAATGGCGGCATCCAAGTAAACCATCAGAATGCCCTGCGGAAGAGAGAAAAACCCGTCTTCATGGAGGTGGGAGATGAAGTCTGGGTCAAACCCCTAAGGCACACTGCACATCACAGGGGAAGAGAGGAACAGTAACGGCTGTTAAAATCCTCCCTCAAAACTGCGGGTCTCGTGTGAAAATCAAAAGCCATTGAAAAGGATGAGCATGCAAAATCATTACGGCATGGAGAAAATGTTACGAAGCATTTCTTCCTGTGTTTTACATTCTGTGTTCAAACCCTGTCGAGGTTAGCAATGCCTTTCATCCATTTGGGATTGATAAAATAAAGTACCGTGGGCCATTTTAGCAGAAAAGTAGGTCGGCACTAGGAAGGGACTCAAGTTGTAGAAACCATGCTGCAGCAAGCTTAGTGCAGTTTTCTGATTTGCCAGCTTCTGTCAAACCATCCAACCCATGCCATCATGGAAAACAGTTGTAACTGATGATAAGCCCCAGAGCAAAGGAATCTGCTGAGGTTCCCTACATACATAGCAGCAATGTAAACAGATTAGCATTGGGACCCCTGGACAACTGTCCAGTGTGTCTACGCTTGGAAACAGTACTGAAACTATTAGTTATATACCTAGATCAATGACATCAGAAAGTCCTTCACCTAAAAAACTGTTGGCTTTGAAACTAAAACAATTTCTTTGTTCCTCTGAAAATGTTTTGACAGTGTATATCACAAGACATCGTGAGAGTTTAGTTTCTTAATAAAAAACATTATTCTCTTTTCTCACAAACACAAGCAGGCATAACCTAGTGTTAAAACCATTTGACATTTCGGAAGTGGGTTGCACAACTAGAATGTAGGGCAGTCATATCAATGCACAAATAAGTCAAATACTAGCAATGAAAGTGTGGTTTTCCTATGCACATACATACACATCACACAGATATACACATATATATATATACCACCACATATACATACATATATACATGCCATCACACACACACACACACATATATATATATATATATATATATATATATATGTAGTGAAACTACCTCCCGCCATTAGATACAAACTACTATCGCCATTACATACAATCTTCTCATTTAAATATAAATAAATGCGAGCGTAGTAGAGAACCCATTCCTTGTCCATCACGTGACTGATCATTATTCGAATCGGCAACTTCTTCGAACCGTTCCCGCCAGAACGCGAACTGACCAATCACGGCCCCTAATAAGGTCACGTGATAGAGTAAAATTTTAAAGGCATTTGGAGCCCTCTTAACGCTATATATAGATCAACTCATACCCAATAATTTGTCTCGGTCCAGTTTCTCTTTGAGAACTGTTCCGTGTACCACACGACAGCAGCAGCAGCCAGCGACCACTTCAGCAGCTTCGTTCAGCCACGATGACCTCCGCCGTCGCCACATCAGCAACAAGAGTCTACTACTACTATCCAGCATCATCATCATGACCAACACGATTCTACGATTACTACTAACCAGCAACAATCTCTACCAGCGTCAACACGATTTACTATGTACACCACACCAAACTCCGCGGCACATCTCTCTCTTCGATTCTGTTAGGTGACTCAGCTTCACCACGGTAAATAAACAGACAAGAAATTCTCAGCCAGCGATGAACATCTGTATAACAAGAATCACGGCCCGGCATCGATGCCACGACATCACAACTAGTGATCAGCACTGCCACACTCAGCCTCTCCTCACTTTCACATACAGAACTTTTCCTATAGTGTACTAACGATCTGGTATAATTGCTCACGTGTCATTTACTGACTCTTTCTATCTGCTGTAATAACTCACACATGTATCACTCACATACACACTTTTCTTTGCATGACGGCCTGTCTTTGATTATGTTCTTATATGTCGCATTCACACTCTCACACAGACATACATCTTTAACGCTATAATAAATATCTCTGTTATTCATCTAATACGGTTGTGGTCTTTCATTACTGGTCATCTATGTTATCGTCGCATAACATATCATATATATCATCCATCGATATAATATTTCTATGTTCGACCGTGTGACTCGTTTAAATAAAAGGAGTCCTCTGTTCTTCCATTCGTCACCATTTCTCCTTTTGAGTTCGCACGGTCGTCTCTAACAAATTGGTGACCCCCGACGTTGATTCGTTCATACAGCCATTCTGATCTGTACAGGTACAGCCAACGCGAGCCTGTTCACACAGTTTCCCTTACAATTGGTGACCCCGACGTCGGTCGACCCTTACATATATATATATACATATATACATGTTTTTATGTATATAGATGTATATGTAGATGTCAGGTGTTGAATGCTACTAGTCAGGTCAGGTCATCAGTGACTAAACTGGCAACCCCCACTGAGTTTCCTTGGTGAGGAGGGTGGTTTTTTGATACTCTGCGGTAGGAAAAATAAAAGCAGTCAAAGGACAGAGAATCTCATGAGCAGTCAATGGTCTTCCAACAACGTGTATATATGTATATATTGTTTATATATTTTTATCTTATCTATATTTAAACATTTTAAAATATTTTTTAAATATTTTCTATACATATGCGCAGGAGTGGCTGTGTGGTAAGTAGCTTGCTTACCAACCACATGGTTCCGGGTTCAGTCCCACTGCGTGGCACCTTGGGCAAGTGTCTTCTACTATAGCCTCAGGCCGACCAAAGCCTTGTGAATGGATTTGGTAGACGGAAACTGAAAGAAGTCTGTCGTATATATGTGTGTGTATATATATATATATATATATATATATATATATATCATCATCATCATCGTTTAACGTCCGCTTTCCATGCTAGCATGGGTTGGACGATTTGATTGAGGACTGGTGAAACCGGATGGCAACACCAGGCTCCAATCTAATTTGGCAGAGTTTCTACAGATGGATGCCCTTCCTAACGCCAACCACGTGTGTGTGTTTGTCCCCCCAATATCGCTTGACAACCAATGAAGGCCCAAATATTCTCAAGTTTCACTGGTCATACAATTCACTCTGCCAGAAATTTGGAAACAACATGCTGTACTGCTTGGGATTCGCACCGAAGGCTTCAATACAAACAATTCAGAATGTTTGGGTGTCAATCTGAGTTTTTGCCATGTCCCCAAAACATGCACTGAGACTGATAAAGATCAAACATCCAGTTAACATCATGGGGTTTGGCGTGATCACTAGCGATGGCGCCGTTATGCCTCCATCTTGCCACACGGCCTCAAACTCAATACGGAGGCCTACATCAAGTGCCTGGAGGAGGTAGTGCTGCCCTGGGTCAAGAGGGTGGCTGCTGGAAGACCCTGCGTCTGGCAACAGGACTCTGCACCATGCCACACAAGCAGGAGAACCCTTTCATGGCTGTCAGACAATTTTCTGCAACCCCATCACTCCTAACATTTGGCCACCAAAGATGAACCGAAAGCAAGAATTATGGCAACATTCACTGGCTTAAACAAGGAGACCGTCCAGAAGAGTTGCACGTGATTCTAAAGTCATCTGGAGGCCGTGGTTGAAGCCATTGGCGATTTTAGTGAATAAATTTACTCTTTAGTATTTCAAGATATTTTTATGTAATTTTGGTAAATATATCTGTTCAAATGAGATGTCAGTGTTATTTTCATTTTTGCATAATTTAGACGACAATATATTCACCGCACCCTGTAAGTATGATTGTGAGTGTGTGTGTGTATATATATATAAAGTCTGTCATACCGGCCATGGCGAAGGGAAATAGCCCTGAAGCTCGAGTCGCCTTTATATATTTATATTTATATTTATATATTTGATCCTTTATATTGAACACTCAATATTTCATCTACATTCAATACTTTATTTCATGGTGCCATCCATTTTAATTTTATTTTATTCTATATTATATATTGTATATTCCATATTCTATACCCCACATTGGTTCTGCAGGAATATAAATAAAACATAAAAAACAGACAGTGTTGGAACTCTTTTAAACAAAATAATATATATATATGTGTGTGTATATATTTGTGTATGTGTGTGTGTGTGTGTGTGTGCGTGTGTTATGCAGCACTTTTCTTTCTTCTTTTTTATTTGTCTTTTTTACCCCC
>NC_142946.1:6861661-6966661 GCF_046866305.1 Octopus bimaculoides
GGCATTGCTGGGATCTTTGGCACTATGCAGTGTCGTCCCGTTCTGGCATTGGTGTAGCTTTCAATGCCAAAATTTGGCACAATTCCTTCCAGGATCTTCCAGATGTATATTACTGCATACCTCTCCCGCCTTCTCTCCAGGGAGTAGAGTCTTAGCTGTTTCAGCCTTTCCAAGTAGCTGAGCAGTTGCAAAGAGACAATCTTCTTTGTGAATCTCCTCTGGATTGCTTCAAGGTCTGCTGTTAATTTCAGACTGGTGGGTGACCATAGCTGTGAGCAGTAATCCAGGCGGCTGAGCACGAATGTCCTCCAGAGGAACATCATGGTTTCCTTATCTCTGGTTCTGAATGTTCTCAGGATCCATCCAGCCAATCGTCTGCACTTTGTTGCCATTCTGGTAATGTGCACTTGGAAAGAGGTATCATCACTCATGTCGATACCCAGGTCTCTTACTGATTTAGGCTCTGGGATTGAAATTCCCAGTGGACCAGTGTACTCTGTAAGTTTCATATTCAGTTTTGGACGTTGGTAGCGCAGGGCTTGGAATTTTTCAGCATTAAACTGCATATTATTGTCCTCAGCCCATTTGTAAACTGAGTCCAATTCCTGCTGCAGGTGTGCAACATCACTGGAGTTCTGTATTTTCTGCGAGACTTTTGTATCGTCTGCGTAGCTTGTGCCGCAGCTTCACGTTCCTGGCACGTGAAAAGTCATTTGAGTGAGATCGTTGCCAGTGCTGATGGACTGGCTCCTGTGCAGGTGGCACGTAAAATACACCATTTTGAGCGTGGCCGTTGCCAGTACCACCTGACTGGCCTTCGTGCCGGTGGCACGTAAAAGCACCCACTACACTCTCGGAGTGGTTGGCGTTAGGAAGGGCATCTAGCTGTAGAAACTCTGCCAAATCAGATTGGAGCCTGGTGTAGCCATCTGGTTCACCAGTCCTCAGTCAAATCGTCCAACCCATGCTAGCATGGAAAGCAGACAGTAAACGATGATGATGACGATGATGAAGTTAATGATAATATTAGGTTGTCAAGAAAGTTCTTGCGGAATTTTTAATTTTAGTTTTAAATGATGTATTTTCAAATTAATTTTCGCTAAATTACTTTGACTTTATATATCATTTTAAAGCCCGTTTTTCGCTCTATCTAATCGTCTTACTCTTTTTCTTTTTGAATAATTAGGCCATTTTTTTCAGGAACGTTGAATACAACATGGACAAAAAGCAAATTCGCACAATTTTCTTATTCCAGTTCAAGCTAGGCCTAAAAGCTGCTGAAACAGCTCACAATATCAACGATGCATTTGGCCCAGGAACCACTAATGAACGTACAGCACAATGGTGGTTCAAGAAATTTTGTAGCTGAGACAAGAGTCTTGAAGATGATAAGCGTAGTGGTCGGCCATCGGATGTTGACAACGATCAACTAAGAGCCTTAGTCGAAGTCAATCCATGCACAACTGTTCGAGAGCTTGCTTCTGAACAATAATCATATCCATCTCATCTGATGCATGAATTGTGTCAGTAAACTTGATGTGATCAAAAGACATGTATTACGAATAACAACTGTGTAATAAATATACATCAGAAGAAAGAGCGAAAAATCAGGGTTATTCTAATTATTAAGTTGAACGAGCATCACAGAAATACTTGCTTTTTGTTGACGTAAAACTATGAAATAAACATGATTTTGAATATAATTAAAATTGCTCTGTTCCCTTTATCTGTATTTTAATCTAGTCTGTTCTTCTTGTAACACTATTTTGGCAGTCTTGAATAACGTGAAAACCACAGCCCTCTCTATAGCTTGAAACACCATATTCTTGATACACCATGTTCTTGATACACCATATTCTTGATACACCATGTTCTCATTTAAGAAGCTGGCCTCCCAATAAATTTGCTTTGGTTTCAGTCCCACTGCCTGGTAGCTTGGGCAGGTGTCTTCCACTATAGCTCTATGCCAACCAAAACCTTGTTAGTGGATCTGATAGATCGAAACTGAAAGAAGATCACACCATACATGCATGTGCACGTGGGCACACACATAAGTTGGCATTAGGAAGGGCATCCAGCCAGAGAAACCATGCCAAATCAGACTAGAGGCTGGTGTAGCCTTCCAGCTTGCTAGCCCTGGTCAAATTGTCCAACCTATGCCAGCATGGACAACAGAAATTAAATGATGATGTAGTAGTAGTTGTGGTAGTAGCAGCTGCAGCAGTAATAGTAGTAGTAGTAGTAGTAGTAGTAGTAGCAGCAACAGCAGTGTTAGTTGTAATATTGCATTATAGTTACAACTAGAGGCCAATTAGTGGTTCCTATATGGTCATATAATTTACTAGAAAAGTAACCAAATGTCCTTCAAATCATTTAAAGAAGAAAAAAAAGAAAAGGTCACATTGAACAATGCACTTCTAGGTATGCTACGTCTATAAGAAAACTAATGAAAGGCAGAGAGGGTGAAAAAGAGAGGTGAGAGATGGAGGGGAAAGGGAGAGGTGGGATGGGCAGATAGGGAGGGAGAAAGAAAGAGGAGAGGGCAAAGAAGAAAAGGAGGAAGGAGGGAGGAAAAAGAGAAAGTTTATAAATTATTTTAATGAGTTATTAATTAATTCAGTCTCACGAGTTGTTTTACTTATTTTACGAATTAAATTAAACGAGGCTAATCCTATCTTCTAAAACAAAAATAAAAAAAAAAAAGGAAAGAAATTAATCCCTTGTAAAGTTGTGGGGTTTCCCAAAGTTTTTTTTTTGTAGCTGCAGAGTTGCATGGCACCTTGAGCAAGTTATTCCTTACTATAGCCTTCAACTAACAAATACCTTGTGAATGGAATTGGTAATGAGAAACTGTGTATGTGTATCTATCTATCTACCTATCTACTTACCTACCTATCTGTCTGTCCGTCCGTCCATCCGTCCATTTCCTGATTGACCATTAACTCCAAAAGTTTTATTCTCTCTCTGTTTATTTTCTCTTATTCCTTTCTGTTGAAGAGCACAGGCTCGAAACATAAAAGACTTTCTCACCTTCCCGAGCATCAAACTAATACACCTGCTTGTTGTTTATACACCTATCTTTGTTTTTTGTTTTTCCGTAAATTTCAACTGTGTGTGTGTGTGTGTGTGTTCTTTAATTCTTTTACTTGTTTCAGTCATTTGACTACGGCCATGCTGGAGCAACGCCTTTAGTCGAACAAATCGACCCCAGGACTTATTCATCCTAACACCAACCACTCAGAGAGTGTAGTGGGTGCTTTTACATGCCACTGGCATGAAGGCCAAGCATGTTGTCCTGGCAATGACCACGCTCAAAAGGTGTTTTTTTACGTGCTACCTGCATGGGAGCCAGTCCGGTGGCACTGGCAACGACCACGCTTGAATGTTTTTCATGCGCTGGTAGGGCGACGCTGGCAACAATCACACTCAAATGGTGCTTTTAACATGCCACCAGCAAGGGAGCCAATCTGTGGTCATGGCAACGATCACACTCAGATATGCTTTTAATGTTCCACTGGCATGAGTGCTAATCAGGTACTTTTATTCAATCATAAAAGTATAATAGATTTCAGATAACAAATGGCTATGGGAGTCCCACACCCTGAGTTAAAATAGGAATCTAAGGGGTCTATACACAAAAAATGGTTGAGAACCACTGCTCTTACCCATGCCAGCATGAAAAAGCAGAAGTAACAACAATATAAAAAGGAAACAAAACTCAACACTAACAGCAGAAAAGCCAAGGCTTGTGCTCCGAGTCCACCTTGCTGGCCCTCACTGTGACCCCCATCAGATGGGACAATAAAGTGCATGTCTAGATGGTCACATTGACCTCATCCAGCCTATTTGATTAACCCCCCAAAAAGACATATCTAGGCACAATAAATTTGTTGGTTGTCTAGTTAACGCAGCAACGTGCCAGAAAGTCTGTGCTGTCAGAACTGACCTGGGTCTTCACAATGACAATCAACAAGAAGAAGAACAATAACGAGTTGGTTAATGTAGGTGAGACAAGATAACGTTTAATTCATTTTACAAGATAACACGCAAACTTTCATTCTCTGTGTTTATTTTTCTTGTGTTTATGACGATGACGACTGGGTGAACGAGAATCTAACATAGAGCTCGGTGACCTTGATCTCGATCTGGACCTGGAGTGCTTTGACCGTTTTGGACTGAAAAACACAAAAGAACAAATGGTAATGATTGATTTAGGAGTTTTATCATAAGATGATGATGATGATAATGATGATGATGATTACACAGACAGTCTCTCATTGGCTTGCTTGCAAAAAAATTAAGTAAAATACTAAGCTGACCATGCCAAGATTTGATCTTGAAACATAGGTGGACAAGTCCAAAATTTAGTCCAAGGCTGACTTGGAATTCTAATGATGATGACTTCTTAAAGCTGCCAAGGACACAACATAAGATTGCAAAAAAAAAAAAAAAAAAAAAAAATCAAATGCAAAACAAACATTCAAACATTGTAAATTAATTCAACATGTTTAAAACTGATGGCCAAGGAAAATAATTGGAAAAGTTACCTTGAAAGACATACGTGTACAGAGGCACGTTTATGATTTAATGTGCGATTGTAAAACGTATGTCGGTACTTTGCAAAGCCTGTGCATGAATAAATAAGTGGTTCATTAAAGCCATAACATACGAGGGAGTGTTGAAAAGTCCTTGGGCTTTAAGGTTATTGGAGGCCCAACCTTCTGAGTTCTTTTACAGGACTTAGAAAAACTGAAGGACTGCTGCAATAAGTGTGTGAATCAGAAGAGGGGGGGGGGGGACATGTTCAATAAAATTATAATTGACTGAGCCTCCTGTGTTTTCTTTTACCCAAAGCCAGAAACTTTTCAGCACCTCCTCGTATGTATGTATATATATATATAAAAGCACCCACTACACTCTCTGAGTGGTTGGCGTTAAGAAGGGCATCCAGCTGTAGAAACTCTGCCAAATTAGATTGGAGCCTGGTGTAGCCATCTGGTTGCACCAGTCCTCAGTCAAATTGTCCAACCCATGCTAGCATGGAAAGCGGACGTTAAACGATGATGATGATGATGATGATGATATATATCATCATCATCATCATTTAATGTCCGCTTTCCATGCTAGCATGGGTTGGACGATTTGACAGAGGACTGGTGGAGGCCGAAGGCTACACCAGGCTCATATATATATATATATATATATGTGTATATGTTGTGTTTTTATGTGGATGCGTGTATTGTAGACATGCATATGTATTTGTATCTGTGCGTCTGTGTATGCGTTTAAGTATACGTGTATGTTTATATTTACGCACATAGTACATGGGCGAGTATGTCTACACTTATATTTGTGTGAATATGTATTTACATACATATTTCTGTATATTTATATACAAAATCATATATATGTGTGTGTGTGTGTGTGTGTGTGTGTATGTGTAGTTGTATGCTAATGTATACTTACGTATATATATATATATATATATATATATATATGTAATTTTTATTTTTTATTTTATGTGTACGTTCGTCACACATATTTCGTGATTTATTTCTCTTTCTTTTCTCTCCTTACTCAAAAGTATCTTTCCTCTAGTGCCCCTTAAAAAACCCTTTTTCTCTTTCGCTCGCTAGTTTTTACGTCTTTGTTTCTTTTTATCTCCCTCCTCCCAAGATATACTTCCCCGTTTCTCTCGTCTGTAATAACTGTCCTGTATATCTATACACTGTATATGTACAAACTGCTGTTTGTGTATTTACATCATAACTTAGCAATTTGGCAAAGGGGACCCAACAGAATAAGCACCAGGCTTTAAAGAGAAAAAAAAAATTGTGTAAAAGATAAAAGGATACATCGTTCACCTTTTCCCAACCCCACCCAAGAGCCCAAATGGAAGCAGGGGAAGAAACAGAAATGTGAAATAACCTTTTTGAGCGTTTGGATTTTTTTGGACTGGAGGACCTGGATCGGTGAGATGAAGGAGAGAAGGCTCGCTTGCTTTTACTTCGAGAAGGGCTGGCTGTGTCTGTCATTCCCTGCAAAAAAGAATATTGAATAACAGTAATAATAAAAATGTGCTTTATATATTTTGTTTGTTTCCCCCCACCCACCCACTTACACAAAACACAGGTTTGTAGGTTCAACAGGTCTGCAAATTCACAAAACTATATTTTGTATATTTACTTTAATCCTCGTCGGTGTTGTTTAACTCCAAGTTAACCCCGATTCATCAGTCTAATGAGCAAAATGGTTTTTGTGGACATGCCATCGTGTGGTGTATCTAGGACTACATTATCCAATGTGTTCTCCCCCCTTCTTCTTTAAGATGATAGAGTGTGATTTCCAGCAAGCTGCAAGCTCATCACCAACACAACAAATACGCATACGTGATGCTAGGAAGAGCATTCAGCAGTAAAAATCCTGCCAACGCAGATGCAGTAACCTCGGGTAGTTTTCTACCTGGCTGGCTCCTGTCAACTGTCAAACCCATGCATGCATGGAACACAGACGTTGAACGATGATGATGATGGTAGTTCTATTTTTTGGGGGTCAGTTTTCTGGTTATTGTCACTATTGTCATAATCTTATGCTAGATATCGTCGTCGTTTAACGTCTGCTTTCCATGCTAGCATGGGTTGGACGATTTGACTGAGGACTGGTGGACCAGATGGCTACACCAGGCTCCAGTCTGATTTGGCAGAGTTTCTACAGCTGGATGCCCTTCCTAATGCCAACCACTCCAAGAGTATAGTGGGTGCTTTTATGTGCCACCGGCACGAAGGCCAGTCAGGCGGAATTGGCGATGGCCACGCTCGAAATGGTGTATTTTACGTGCCACCTGCACAGGAGTCAGTCCATCGGCACTGGCAACGATCTCGCTCGAATGTCTTACTGGCAACGGCCACGCTCAAAAATCTCATCGCCCGCAGAGGGACTTGAACCCGCAACCCTCAGATTTCATATTACTCGACATTTCTTAAAAGTCTGATGCTCTACCGACTGAGCTATATATATATATGTATGTATGTATACTGTATTAGAAATAAAACATGAGGAGATACACTTCCTGATCTCATTATATTTTTATAATGAAATATTAGGAATTGTAGGAATTGTATAAAAAAAATTAAAATATTTTGTGTGTTGTAGAAGCATAACTGATTTATTGCAGATGAATTTTAACAACTAAATCTTATATGGACCCCCCCCCCCCCCCGAGGATCATGTGAACCCCAGCTGAGAACACCTGCCCACGAGAGAAGAAACTGAAATACAGAAACCCTATCAGCCAAGAGGTCAGCGAGGGGCTTCCCACTTCACTGTTTGTTATTTAACCCCAGCTCAGCTCTGGCAAAGCACACTTATCATCAAAGGCATCCCTATTTTTGTGTATCTTAGAATACATCAACCAATGTATCTGTCCCTTTTAAAGACAGTATGATGAGATTTTATGTAGATTTGACTACGATTCATAACAGGTTGTGTGATCATGCACACACTCCCTCTTCGTCTCATGGACCTATGGACAGGTGTATTACATGATCAAGACAGCTTTGGATAAGATATTGCAATCTCAGGTAGTTTGTAAAAAAAAAAAAAAAAAAAAAAAAAAAAGGTCTCCCTGCCCCTGCAAAACCCCCACCAAACCCAAAGACGGTCTATTTCTCTTACCTTCATCACCTTGTGAATTAATTTTTTCCTATAATACTGGACTTGTTCTTGAAGAGACATTCCTTCTTTGCGTGTTCGCCGGCCAAGTTCTAAATCATCGTGGTATTTGATTACTTTTACCTGGAAGAAGAGAACAAACCAATACAGAAACTGCCATATACCTTTTATTTGTTTTAGCCATTGGACTGCGACATATGGTTGTGATGCATGTGCCTGGTATTACCTTATTAAACGTGTAATCATGATGGGTATATTGGGCTTCGTATATTTTACCCCAGTGTTACTTTGATGGCATGCACTGCTCTCTCACTCAATAATAATAATAATAATAATAATGGCTTCAAATTTTGGCACAAGTCCAGCAACTTCAGGAGAGGGGGTAAGTTGATTTCATCAGCCCGAGTACTCAACTGCTACTTATTTTATTGACGTCAGAAAAATGAACGGTAAAGTCAGCTTTGGTGGAATTTGAACTCAGAATGTAAAGACTGATGAAATGCTGCTAGGCATTTTGCCTGGTGTGCTAACATGTCTACCACCTCTCTACCTTAATAATAATAATAATAAAAATAATAATAATAATGATAATGATAATAATGATAATAATAATAATAATAAAATGAAAAAAATTATACCACGACCACAACAAACGGTAAGTTTTCCTTTCATAGCATGGACATTATTCAATTGCCAAACTCTGATCCTTACAAAGGAGTCGACAGGGGTCCGAGATATGTGGTGTATTGCTGTAGTCAAGAAGACCTGCCCACCACAACAGAATTGATATCCAAAACCCAAGGGTGCCACATGAAAGAGCATGGTGCTGGTGCCACATAAAAGTGCACCCAGTACACTCTGAGAAGTGGTTGGCATTAGGAAGGGCATCAGGCTATAGAAACCAAGTCAAAACAGACCATGGAACCTGGTGCAGTTCCTGGTCTTGCCATCTCCTGTGAAGCCATCTAACCCATGCCAGCATAGAAAATAGACGTTAAATGATGGTGATGATATTCAGAGGAGATACCAGTGTCTATAATATATGCATACATGCATATGCATGAATGTATATGTATGTGTGCATGTGTATGTGTGTGTGTGTGTGTGCACACATAATTCAATTTCATTAGAGTCACGTTTGCTTATCAACTTTCAAATTATTAGATATTCCCCACAGAAAGTACAACACACTATCTGGATCAGTTTAAATATCAAAGGTCTTGTTGAAGGCCAAGTAATACAGGATAAACAACACACACACAAACACAAGCTTTCGTTGACCAGAATAATGTTGCAGATTCTCTTAAGTAGAGCTCCTGAAGGCTATTGGCCTAACAACAACAACAACAACAGCCACCACCACAACCACTACCACTGCCGCCATCATCACTAACAGCAGCTGTTGGCACTCCGTCGCTTACGACGACGAGGGTTCCAGTTGATCCGATCAACGGAACAGCCTGCTCGTGAAATTAACGTGCAAGTGGCTGAGCATTCCACAGACACGTGTACCCTTAACGTAGTTCTCGGGGGAGATTCAGCGTGACACAGTGTGACAAGGCTGACCCTTTGAATTACAGGCACAACAGAAACAGGAAGTAAGAGTGAGAGAAAGTTGTGGTGAAAGAGTACAGCAGGGTTCGCCACCATCCCCTGCCGGAGCCTTGTGGCGCTTTAGGTGTTTTCGCTCAATAAACACTCACAACGCCCGGTCTGGGAATCGAAACCGCGATCCTATGACCGCGAGTCCGCTGCCCTAACCACTGGGCCATTGCGCCTCCACTAACAGCAGCAACAAGAAGAGAATAAATAAATAAATAAATATGAAATGATGGCTTTTGGCACTGACCTCCAATTCCCGGAGCTTTGCCCTGCGTTCTTCTGACATCTGTTTGTGGAATGTATCTGCAACATTGGAATTCTCTTCCTGATTCATGTTTTCACTGTCTGATCCAGCATCTTGGTACATGTCATCCATATCTTCCATTGGTCTGAAAGCAACAACAACAACAACATCAGTACATTGAAGAATATGGAACAGAAAACGAGAACGCTAACAGTTAACATTGTGAAGCTGGCTTTACCATATTTAATAAATAATAATGTAATGAGCTCTATTTTTTTTTAAATCATCATCATCATCAACTAATATCTACATTTTCAATGCTTGATTGGATCAAACAGAATTTGTTTTGAGGGTTTTATTTTTGTAGCTGGATGCCCTTCCTGCCACCAACCTTCCTAGCAAAGTAATATTCACTCATGGCTGGACATGCTTTCATGAAAGACTGAAAGCAAATAACTTTATTTGTATGATGGTGATGATGTTGACTTACAACCATCACACGATGTCTAGGCAAGGGTACACGCACACACACACACACACTCAAATATGCACCATGTAAAAAGCACACATTATACATTCTGTAAAGTGGTTGGTGATAGGAAACCAGGCCAAAACAAACAACTAGAACCCAGTGCAGGCCCTCTCGCTTGCCAGCTACTCTCAAACCGTCCAACATACCAGCATGGAAAACATTAAATGATGATGATGGCTGCAGTCTAATGACTGAAACAAGTAAAGGCTGAAAGATAGCAAAACCAAGAGTGGTCTCAGGAAGGTTGGTGTCAAAAGGGTTTGAAGTCCTAGTCAACCCATTGCTTGTAATTTTCCTATACCCTTCAGCATTTAAACTGGTTATAACAGGCCCAATTATTCTACCTGTTTTTCATTAAAACTAGCCAGATCCAGCCTCTCATACCTATCTTACAATGCCAGTCTAAAAAATAAACATTTACACCCTTGAAATCTCAAAGCTATGAGATAATGCATGATTAATTAAGAATGATGTGAATAAATAAGCATTACATTGGACAGGAAATAATCTGAACAGCAACGGGTCAAATCACAAAACTTTAAGCTATTTTTGCACGAGAGAGGAGGGGGAAGGAGGAGAGAGAGAGAGAAAACAAAACAGAAATGCTAGAAATAGATAGATAGATAAATTAAACTCACTGTCCATCAATATCATCTTGATCTTCTTCCATCTGTCTCTTTTGATCTTCACCACCATCACTTTGCTGATCAAGCAGATCCCATTTAGATGTAGTCATGGCTACAAAACAAACAAAAGAAACAAATAAATATATAAATAAATGCATGCAACAACATACTTTCAATCACTATCACTATTCCACATACCTCTAACCCTGCCCCCCACCTTTGCTACCACCAGACAAACTATAGATAAAGGAGTTCTTAAACTGAGCATCTTTAACCTTCTTGTTACCATATCTCTGTTGAGATGCTCTGAGTTTCTTTCAATTAATTTTGAATATCACAAAGAATTTAGTAAAATAACTTAGTTATCATTAAGCTAGTGTCAGGAACATAAATTGTGACCAAGGTTTGGTGGAAGATTTTAATTCAAAACTTATGAAACAAGACATGTGTACTATAGAGCCTGAGGTGCTTTCAGCCAGGTTGGTTATCAAAAGGGTTAGAGACATGTAACTTTTTTTCTTTTAAGTTTCTAGAGAAAATTAATTCTGATGTTTGTCATCAGCAAAATTACATCAGTGCAGAGAATTGGAAAAAATTTCTGATGATAGAAAGGATTTTAAGATCATCATCATCATCATCATCGTTTAATGTTCATCTTCTATGCATGCATGAGTAGAATGGTTGACAGGAGCCAGCCAGGTAGAAAAACTACCCTAGGCTGCTGTGTCTGTTCTAGAAGGGATTTTACAGCTGGATGCCCTTTTTAACACCAACCACTCTGCAGAGTAGACTCAGTGCTTTTTTTTACATGGAACTAGCACAGGTGAGGTTAGTTTTGGCATGATTTTTACAGCTGGATGCCCTTCCAAATGCCAACCACTTCACAGTGTGGACTGGATATTTTTTATGTAGCACCAGCACTGGCAGGGTAACTTGTGTCACAGGACGAAAGTTTAGAGTGTGACGAAGAGACAGAAACAGACATACATATGGATCTTTTTAAAATCCTTCGTGTGTATGTGTGTATGTACACAAAACATCTCAAAAGTAAATAGACACTCCACTTTATAATGTTTTATCTGTGCGGACACTACCTGGTGCTTCAAAAATGTTAATGAATCATGCACAAGGCGCAGTCACTAAATACTAAATTAAATATTTAAATGCATCAAATTACATTATTTTGTGCCTAAATAAATGTTTCAAAAATGATTGATTGCTTACTTTTGAAATTTTTGTATGTGTGTTAGGACGTATGCGTGAGGGAGTACATGCCTATATATATATTTACATACACGTATGTATATATGACAAAGAGAGAGTGGTGGGGAGGGGAGATGCGAAACTAAGGAATTGGTAGCAAGTAAGGAAACTAACCTTGGGCCTCCAATTCAGCTTCATCCACCGTTTCCCACTTTGATTGAGCAAATTTGGCCTGATTTTGAGCCTGAAGATCCTCTTCTAAAGGTTTCCCATCAATATCTTCGCCTTTATCTGCAATATAGAGTATTCTGTTTACAAAGAAAAAACAAAAAAAAAAAAAAACAAGAGGGAGAGAGAGCAAGAAAGAAAGAGGAACAGGAAGAACCATTCTCTCCATGCCACTCCAAACAGAGAAAAAAAACATACTGCAAATCCAAAAAAAGAATTGCATGTAAGGGGTTTCAAAAAACCAATTATACTACTTCTTCAGAAATCCAAACCAAGTTACATATTCACATAGAAAGACAGATAGATACACAGACAGACAGACAGACAGACAGACAGACAGACAGACAGACAGACAGACAGACAGACAGACAGACAGACAGATAGATAGATACACAGATAGATAGATAGATAGATGGAGACAGATACACAAATAGATAAACAGGTAGAGATAGATAAATAGATAGATAGATAGATAGATAAAGAGAGAGAGAGAGAGAAAGATAGATAGATAGACGGGTATACATAGATACAGAGAGAGACAGACAGGCAGGAGTTTAGCAGAAAGCTATTCTAACAGTGAAAAGAAGCAGAAACCAAAAGCAATTAATTCACTCACAGGGCATGCCGTCCAGATCTTCAGCAACTAGGGGGTCACCATCCAAGTCAACATCAAGAGGTTTACCATCGAGTTCACTGGAAGCAGGTTCTTTGAATGGCATGCCATCAATAGGGATGCCATCTATGTCTTCAATGGGGGCACCATCCAGATCTGGCTCTTCTTCGCTGTCCGGCTGTTCCACTACCTGCTGTAGGATGGCAAGTTGGGAAACACCAATGGAATCAAGAGTTAATGGTAGCTTGAAATGGTGAGCAGTGTGATCGGTGTGGTTGTGTGAGGATGTGTGTGTGTGTTTGTGGATGTGTGTGTGTGTGTGTGTAGATGTGAGTGTTTCTGGGCACACATGCACATAGGATGTGTTTATGTTAGTGTGTGTGTGTGTCATCATCATCATTTAACGTCCACTTTCCATGTTAGCATGGGTTGGACGATTTGACTGGGGACTGGTGAACCAGGCTCCAATCTGATTTGGCAGTGTTTCTACAGCTGGATGTCCTTCCTAACGCCAACCACTCTGAGAGTATATTTGGTGCTTTTGCGTGCCACCGGCACGAAGGCCAGTCAGGCGGTACTGGCAACGGCCACGCTCAAAATGGTGTATTTTACGTGCCACCTGCACAGGAGCCAGTCCAGCGGCACTGGCAACGATCTCGCTCGAATGTCTTTACATGTGCCACCAGCACAAGTGCCAGGAAGTCGACGCTGGGCACAGGTGCCATCACGATTTCGCTTTCGCTTGCTCCAACAGGTCTTCACAAGCCGAGTTTCTCATATATTATTTATGAATAAAAGATTCGTTTGAAAATGTAAGATGAGGTCAATGAATTAAAAATTTACCGTATATACATTGGGTGGAGAAATAAATAAAAGAGAGACAGAGTGAAAAGAATGAGAGAGACTTACTTTGGACATGACAAGTCCCAAGAATATATTTTGTAGACTGATTAAGAAGTCATTCGGGTACACTGCCCAGTCTTCCCATGCACGGAAACAGCACATCACTTTTTGCTATGAGGGGAGAAGAAAGAAAAATCAACAATAAAAAGAGTTTCAAAGAAGCACAGGACCAAGAAATTTGTGGGGGGGGGGGTAAGGCAACAGTCAGTTATATTACTTGGCTGGTACTCTGGCCCTGGAAGGATGAAAGGTAAGGGTAACCTGGGTAGGATTTGAACTCAGAACATAGGGCAATAACAAATACTGCAAGTGATGCTCTAACAATTCTGCCAATCTGGTTTCTTGGATTGTCACTAAGCCACAGACTTGGGAGAGAGGCCATTAGTCAATTCAATCAACACAGTATTTCACACACACACACACAAACATTGGGCTTCCACACAGTTTCTACCGATCAATTCAACTCACAAAACATTGGTTAGCTTAATTAAAGTGCCAAGCAGTGGGATTGAACTCAAGACCATGTGGTTACAAAGCAAGCTCCAAATTCATACAATTATGTCTCCTCTAATTTTGTTAATTTTATATCCCTAACACAGCTGTCACATGACTTTTAGAGGCCCCATCCCTTCAATCAAAATTCATAATCTATGCACCTTTTATTCATAGCTATATTTTACTTTATTCCATCTGAAGTTCAATATTTCACGTTATCCTAAAGAACATCTTTAAAAGTATAACAAGTTAAATTTATTTAGGTCTATTACAAATTTCAAGAAGTAAAACTTCCAGATATGAATAAAAGAGCATTTTTATAATCCTGGCAACTTTCAAAGACAGACATGGTGCACTTTTCACTTCGCTAAATCATCAATCAGTTCAGCATAATCAAGCTGAGAGCTAATTTCATGTTCAATAGATATCATAGACAATCCACAAAGTCTGGTACACGTTCATGGTATAATGTAATACTTTTACAAGAACTTTTGCAGATACAATATATTTTACCATTTTATTTCTTGAAATTTTCAGTTAACATATATAGTTTAATTCTTGTTCAACATCTTAACCAAAGTAAATAGATGACTCATCTACATACTTTGATTTTAACATGGGCCCCCCCCCCAACCACGGAGGCCCCCTGTGACCACAGGGGTTGCTGGGGCTTAGCGACAGCCCTGCCCTAACAAATCCTTTAATGGTTTCGTTACAGAAAACAAAAATTAATGAGAGAGGTGATACAAAACGTCGTAACAAAAATCAGTGCTGACTATAATTTCTATAGAAAATCAGTAGAAATGACCTTAACAAGTAATATAAGAGCACTGCTAACACAGTAGAACACAGCATTGACTTATAAAAACGTTTAATACACTCTGTAGTATATTAGGGTTGCATAACGAAATATGGCATAACTACAAGTCATTAGTATTAATGAGAGAAGTGGTTAGAGTTTTGCCCCTTACATTAGTGAGTGGCTCACTTCTGTCAAAATGGAGTGATATCGAGCTTTACACAACTGGCTGGCTGGTTGACTGATGCATGTGACTGGAAGACATTTGACTGTGCTAAATGGGAACTGACTGGATAGGGGCATCAAACACAAACAACGAAGAGAAAACAACTCACAACTCACCTTAAATTGTTCGGCCTTCAGTCGACTGTCAATCTTTATGTAGGTTTCATGAATGTCTTTGAAAATATCCGGTAATTTTGCTTGGAAACTGAAATAAACCCAAATGTAAATGAAAATATGGTATAAATGCGTGTGTGTGTGAAAATGCAAGAGAGACAGAGAGAAGAAAAAAGCGGGAGGGTGAGAGAGAGAAACTATAAATTACAGAGTTTAAAAACCGAATCATTTAACATATACGTACACATACACACACACAAATTGCAAAGGTCAAGATTGGCAGTATTCACACAACAACTGGTTCCTGTAGCATTAAATGGCTGAAAGGTAATCTCCAAGACAAATAATGGGTGACTGCCATCCAAGGGATGAGATCCCACAAGGCAAAGAGAGGATGACCCCACCCTCCTACCAAGGCAAATTCAAGACAACCCCACAAGGTAAATATAGAATGGGCCCCAAACAAATATAGAGTTAATCCTAAGGTATAATATAGGATGAGCCTCCAAGGCAAATACAAAATAATCCTAAGGCAAATATAGGATAATTCCCAAGACAAATAGAGTGACCCTCGCCAAAGCACCCACAAGCAAATAAATGGTGGCTCCAAAGCAAACATAGACTGCAGTGGTTTTCACAGAAATATAATGTATCACTAGCTCTGGATGTATTTGAACCTCCAACTTCTAGGCTTAAATCCAGTCAATATATCCACACCATTGTTTTGTCTGTCAGGAGGAATTCTGCTAACACTGTTTCTTCTCTCACAAACAACCAGAGAAGTTTCAATTAATGACTTTGCGCCAGGTTTTATTCCTATTCATTTGTTACTCAAAATTATTTAAACCCCTCATTCTGATATTCCGAGGGAACCCAAGCCGCACCAGTGTGGAGTACAATCCACCTTGAGAATCACTGTTCTAATAGCTCTGCTAATCCAATGCCTGGAATTTTTACTTTTTTATTGCCCTTGAGAGGATGAAAGGCAAAGTCGACCCTCAATAGGATTTGAACCCAGAGTAGAGAGGGTCAGAACAAATACTATGAAGCATTCTATGCACTCTCTAATGACTCTGCCAAATGCTACCTTTGATGATGATGATGATGACAATGGCGAGTGATGGTGGTGGTGGTGATGATGATGATTAATGATGATTAATGATGGTTAATGATACTTACAATTTTCTAAAAAATGATGCATTGGGTACTTTTGCACTGCTGTTAAACAGAATATCTGACACCAGAAATAATCTGGCAATCTGGAAAAAAAAATGTATATATATATATAAATAAATAAATAAATATTTAAGAAGATGATAGAAAAAAACAAACAGAAGAAATGGAAGACAGTAAATAAAAGAAAGAATAAGAAGAAGGAATTTCAAGTTTCAAAACTTTACATAATTGCAAAACAACTAATGGTCTTAAGTCGGGAATGAAAATAAATGATTCTAGTATGATCCCCTTGACAGAGTCAGTTCAGAAATCTTTGAGAAAGAGTCAAAGTTTTTCTCTTAATTTTCTCTAATTTGCGGTGCCATGTTAAAGCACCCAGCACACACTGTAAAGTGGTTGGCGTCAGGAAGGGCATCCAGCTGTAGAAACCATGCCAAATCAGAGTGGAGTCTGGTGCGCAGCTCCCCAGCTTGCCGGCTCTGGTCAAACCATCCAACCCATGCCAGCATCAACAATGGACATTAACTGATAATGATGATGATGAAATATAAGACAGACAAAAGTCAAAACCTGGTGGTGTTTGAATCCAGAAGAGTGACGCATTGATTGATATATTTAATGGATTCTCTTAATGTCATTTGATTTGCTTTCAATGTTGAACCATTGAAGGAGTCTTTATACATTAAATCTTAATAAATGGTTTTAATTTAGACCACTTTAAAAACGGAAGGGATTAAGTTAATTACATAGACCCAAGTAATTAACTGGCACTTATTTTATCGACCCCGAAAAGATGAAAGGCAAAGTCGACCTCAGCAGAACTTGAACTCAGAAAGACGGACAAAACGTTGCTAAGCATTTTTGTTTGGCATGCTAACAATTCTACCAGATACTCCTTCAACAGCAGCAGCAATAATTACCTTTTTGGGTATTGGAGTTTCTAAAATAGATAAGGATTCCGTGATACATTCAACAATTTCTTCAGCAGATTCAGCATGATCCAAACACCACACCATTGCTTCTCCAACTTTAGTTCGTTCAGGAGTTAATTCTCGTAACATGTCTTCAAGACGGTCTCTTTGACTATACGATGAAATTGGAGAGAGAGAGAGAGAGAGAAATAACTTTCAGAAAACAAAAACAAAAATAAAAACTTTTGAATCTCTATGAGATAACGAGGGAGTCTTCTACATCGTAGCCCGCACCCGCTTTAAGCAATACCCAAATCTTCCTCAAATCACATCCTATCATCGTAATCCTTTTGTGACCATGTTTCTGTTGAAATACATCGCCTTTTTTTTTCAATTAACTTTGAAAAAAACAAAACTTGGTAAAATAATTTTTTCTTTTTTCATTAAGCTGATGTTTGAACATAAATTAACAAGAAATTTTGATGGGAAGATCTAAGTCAGATCACTTTAAAACAAAAGTTTGTATCACAGAACCAGGAGCAGTCTCAGACGGGATGGTATAAAAAGGATTAAGAAAGGTAGGGCACACTAGATAATATATTGTCCTAGATACACAATGTTTGAGAGAAAAAAGACTGGATGGTCACAACCAAAACAGTTCCCATGATAGATCTGGGCAACCTATCCACTCAAAACTAAAGAAACGGTTTAGGCATTAGGTCAGAAGACTACAGCAGTCTGTAAAAGGATATGCTTCCTTATCTTCTTGAACAAGCATAGATCTAATGGAATTTATTTAATGATTCTTGCCACTTCAAATAATACACTTTTATCAGACGAAAACAACAAAATTGAAAGCATGTATGAGCTCCAATAACATCTTTGCATGTAATTTTATGAGTTTTATTTATAAAAAAAACAACAACAAAAAGATTTACTATGAACCTACAGTCGTTGTTGTTACAAAGTAACTGAATTGAACAAGGAACAGATTTTCTCCCCTCGACTAAAGCAAAACAAATGGCCCGATTAAAATCACAATTGTAAAATAGCCAAAGCATAAAAAATAATATATATTATATAAAAAAAGGTAAATGTTTCTCCCCACTTAAAATTGGATATTGTGTCAAAACATAATATTATGATAATTACCACGAGAGGTTCTCTCGTGGTAATTACTTCAGTATCCTGTGTTCTAATACCACATCCACTTTTAAGTGGGGATAAATATTACCTTTAGATATTAATACTGCTTCTGTCACTAATAATTATTATTTAATAAATTATATGGTATGCTGTTGGCATGATGACCCTCCCAAAATATAACAAAATCTTGTTTCACTACGCAGGTTCATGTCAAGAAGCTTGTAAACAACACACAAAAATGAAAATGAAAGAATACGTTTACCTATCAGTTAGCTGCCCTTTTTTAATCTGGTTTTCATCCCTGTCCACCAATTCATCTGGCATACCTTGAGTGTAAGGGTTTAATGGTGGCGGCTTCCATATTGAGCCATTTTTGAACATTCGGAACTCATCAGTTTTCCATTTGTAAGGTGAGTCACCCTGAAATTCAAAGAACGAGGTATTTAACCCTTTAGCATTCAGATCACTGTATCAAATGTAATGCTTATTTATTGATATTGTCAGCAATTAATCATGCATTATCATGTAGCTTTCAGATTTCGGTGATGTGTTTTAGGTCTTGAGTGACATTGTCATAAACACACCAGCATCGGTTGTCAAGCAATGCTAGGGGGACAAACACAGACACACACATATATATAGATATATACGACGGGCTTCTTTCAGTTTCCGCCTACCAAATCCACTCACAAGGCTTTGGTCGGCCTGAGGCTATAGTAGAAGACACTTGCCCAAGATGCCATGCAGTGGGAATGAACCCGAAACCATGTGGTTGGTATGCACACACATACAGCACAATGCAAACAAATACACAACATACAACAATGAAGGTTGACAAACATGTACATAAGCCATGAGAATTAGAAGTTCACAAAAGATTGTAGATAAGCGATTTTCATTGCCTGTGGGTCTCATCAGAGCCAAATTGTTGGTGAACAGTAACTAAACAATAACATACACAACAGGCTAAAAATCCTAAAGTTTTGGTCCTCTCCATAGACTTTTTAACATTTTACTTTAGCACAAGGTTATATACACGTGGCTGGCTGTCGTAAACGGCTGACGTTCTGCATCAAAAGAAATAAGAAACGGTAAACTGATAGATACCTGTAGGATAGTGAAGAGTTTCCATCTATAGTAAGTATGAGCTGGACTCTGGTTTTCAAATAAAAATCTGGAAACAGAATAAAATAAAGAACACTTGAGTGAATGCCTTGATGATTAGGTAACTGTGCATGTTTTGGATGTACACATTAATCTGGCCTCTGTCCCTTTGACTTGTCCAGCATGAGAGGCCCTGCCAATAGCTTGCACTCTGCTTGTATAGCTTTGAAGGTCTTTGAGGCACACAAGCCATTAGACTACAACAAGGGGTGCACCTTGCGATGGCTATGCAGAGATGATGACAGAGTGGGATTTGAGGGGAGAACTAGTTGCTATTTCAAGCAGAGCAAATGACTCGCACAGAGTCTCCACCATTAATATGATCATCATCATCATCATCATCATCATCATCGTTTAACGTTCGCTTTCCATGCTAGCATGGGTTGGACGATTTGACTGAGGACTGGTGAAACCAGATCGCTACACCAGGCTCCAATCTGATTTGGCAGAGTTTCTACAGCTGGATGCCCTTCCTAACGCCAACCACTCCGAGAGGGTAGTGAGTGCTTTTACGTGCCACCGGCACGAAGGCCATTCAGGAATAATGCAAATGTTGCCTTTATAAAACGGTAAATTGGTGACACTGAAGGTAATGGCAGTGGTGGTGGTGGTGATGGCGGTGTCGGCGGTGGTGGTTATGGTGGTAGTCTGTTAAGGGAGGAATTTGGGTTAGAAACTGAAACAATGAAGAATACTGGACTTACCCAAACATGGGGTTGTTAATCTCTCTGTTCATGATCATAGCTTCAAACATGGGGCCTTCTCGTACAACAAACTCAATCATTCGGTGAATTACACACAGTACACTCCTGCAAATATAAATATCGTATAACGAAAATATGTTAGGGGTGCCAACACCCCACAAAACATAGGGTTTATAAGGGGGAACGCCGGGGGGGGGGGGCATACCACACTAAAACATTTCCAACAACATTTGGAAATGACAACAATGCCTGACGTTTCAAATGTTTATGAGAGAGAGAGAGAGAGAGAGAGAGAGAGAATGTGTGTGTGTGTGTGTGTGTGTGTGTGTGTGTGTGTGTGTGTGTTTTGTGTGAATGTAGGGACAATATGCTACTTATTGGAGTATTCGAAGTGGGAGTTTCACCTTAGGAGTTGAGACAAAAACAGACTTAAGATTTGAATATTGGGTTGGCAGATATATTGGTTTATTTCTTTCCAATGTTGTTTGAATTAAAATGGAAAATATATTTTTTTTTGCATCCCAGTGTTTTATAGGGGGCGGTTTTTTCTTTCTTCTTTTTGTAGCTCTATTCTTCTTCACTCTACAACTTTTGATCGTTTTTGAAATTTGAATAAGTTTTTAACTCTTTTCACGCAAACGATGAAAAATAAGGATTAAAATAAATTGAAAAGCAAAAATAGATTGACCTGACAGTCCAATACGTGCACATGTGTGTGTGTGTGTGTGTGTATGTGAATAGAATTAGTTCAGATAGAATTGTGAATTCTTATAAAAAAAAAAAAGAAAAAAATTAAAACCCAATAGATTAGGGTAAAATTTGCTGTCTGGGTCTCACTAAAGATCCTGAGTTTTGGCTACCCAGACTGCAAAATGGGTGCAACACATGTTGAACAGAGTCCCACCCGTAAGAGACAGAGCAGGATGGGTCGAAACGACCGTTGTACAAAATAAAGATTAATACCAAATTCATTTGGTTACTTAAGAAATTATTATTATCTCGCCTAACACTGCAGAGTTCCTGAAGTAGATCCAACGGAAATATACCCTGACTACAAATGACACCATGTCACCCAAACTGTGCCAGTGTCCTACTCAACACTTCAACACATTAATCGACATATACACATTAGTTCAAAAATATTAAATATATTCATTTGCATTTTCGCCTGCTTTTCCATGCTAGCATGGGTTAGACAAATACATTGTTGGGGTATTGTCTTTTAAGTCAAATGTCCTTCCTTTTTGCTGTTATGCTATCGTCCTTTTTTCTGCATATTGTGTCTTGACAGTTTCTGTTTGTTGTTTTTTTTTTCTGTTCAGATTTATATATGTGTGTGTGTGTGTGTGTGTGTGTGTGTGTGTGTATACGCATACACATCTAGAGAGAGAGAATGTGCTATGCATATAGATTTCAGTATATGTATGGGCATAAATGAGTGTGCATGTATATGGATGTTTGTGTGTATACACACATGTATGTATTTTTGTGTGTGTATTAAGAAATCAGGAAGCAAATAAATTTATGAGAACATGACATATTCACATTACATAATTAACAAAAATCAAATAATCATAAACACAGCAATAACAACAACAACGTCAGTAATTACATTCTTAGAAACAAAGCCAACGACATTATTACTATTATTGTTATTATTATTGTCATCATCATCGTCATCAACAACATAATATTTTTCTTTGTTTTTTTTTTCCCTTTTTTTTTTCTTTTCTAAACAATCTTTTTGACAAGAGAAGAGAACATAAGACATCTCATGAGAGGCTATTTTAGGGATGTACTCCTACAGAACGTTAAGCGGATGTTGTTAAGAGGAGAACTCACCGATAGCAGAGACAGGCCGAGCAAGTAAGCAAGTAGAAGGGGATCAGCAATCAACCAGGACCAGTGAGAAGCTGTGGTGGTGGTAGTAGTAGTAGTAGTAGTAGTAGTGATGATGATGGTTGCAGTAGTAGTAGTAGTAGTAGTAGTAGTGGGTATGTCAATCGGTTGAACAGGAGAAGGCAACCAGTTGGTAAAGGTAGGTAGGTAGGTGGGTAGTTTAAATTACACAGCCAGCAACAGCAACAAATAACAACAACATCTTCGTCGTCATCATCAACACCATCACATCATCATCATCATCATCATCATCATTGTATCGTCTACCATGTCTGACACCGAAAACCCAAAAAAACAGGTCCATTCGCTGCTTGTCTTGTTTCATCAGCCATTGCTACTGCCTCCTCTTCTCTCCTCTCCTCTCTCTCACTTGCCCTACTCGCTGCGGGAGAGAACCACAACGGAACCGGTAACAGTCCAAAGCACCAGAGAGAGAGGGAGAGAGAGAGAAACGGAGACAGACACAGACACTCGTGCACTCTCTCTCTCTCTCTCAAGACATGCAGGGACAGTACTGAGCATTCCACTCTTTTAGCTGCAGTCTCTGTCATTCTTCATGATGTTCTCCTGGACACCACATTGGTCTGAAGTCGATGCTGTACGTAAAAGACTTAGTTGTTTTCTTATCTATTTTTTTCTTCTTCCTGAGATGCCTGGGTGATATGTGCAAGGACCTAGCACCAAAGTCCTAGCAACAGTTCGTAAAAGCATAAAAAAGATTTCTTAAGAGTTTTGACACCAGACCTAAACATATGCAAGGCAACTAAAACTTGACATTACATCAAAATGATGAGGAAAAAAATTATTCGGCAAAACAAAATTAACAACAATTTCATTCTTCAATAATATTTTTTTTTTTTCTCTTTTAAATTTACCACTACAGATAAATGTATGTGTGTGTGTGTGCAGGGGTACATGTGATATGATGTGATAAATATAGACCACAACTGTTACTCGCAAGCAAGAACGACTTGGTAGCATATTGCATGCTTTTGGGATTTGGTTTAGAGGTTTATGTACCTGAGAGCAAACAGAGATATCCTCTTCGCTCTCCTACTCTTAACCTGGTGGAACATCAAGAATGTGAAGAGCTGGAGAAAGAGAGAGAGATGCGATAGCTGAACACCTGGAAGGCCGAGACATATGTCTGCTTGCAACTACCTCAGATGCCTAAAACAAATAGCAAAAGTAGGATATGTTATGCTACCGAGTCGTATCCACGAGTGACATCTATGGTCATTATTTAACATCCACATCTTCTTCGTGTTTGCACAGATCAGACAAGTTACAAATAATGTTTCCATTTGTAGTTGTGCTGCAACTAATGACAGGGTTCTGGCTGGCCTGAGTCTACAGTAGAAGACACTTGCTCAAGGCACCATGCAGCAAGATTGTACCGAAAACCATGTGGTCATGAAGTATACATATATGATGAGCTGCATGTGCAATTCAAAGGACATACTGATTGTACCATGCAGTTCAACCTGATGATTACAATTAAGAGTAAAAATATATGTGGAGTACTCAGCCACCTATACAACAATTTAATGTATTGGAGTTAGCCACATTGAGCAAACACTTCAAAGCAAGTTATCACACAAACACACACACAACTTTGTGCGCTTGTTTCAAATCATCTACAAAAACTTTTGATAAAATAATGTTTGGAAAGGATGGCTGGAGGTTAAAGGTTAGTTAAAGTGATTTATTATTTAAAAAAAAAAGAAAAGAAAGAGAAAATTTCTCCTCTTTGTTGTTAATATTGTTAAGCCTTGTACCTAAGATATAAATTGTTGTTGTTATACATATGACTTCATGTTTTATTTTATTGTTTCAGATATGTACTAAAGCTCCTTGCATTGTTTAGGTTTTGTGTCAAACTTCAACAAGTACCTATTCAGTTATAGACAAACATTTCAATAATAATTTTTTTTTAAATTTCATTTTTATTTTTTTCTGTCATTTTTTTTTGTCTTTTGTTTTCGCTCAAATATAAAAGAAAAAATATATATATATATTAAGTTTAAAAAAAAAACAACAAAAAGGAAATTTACCGTATTTCTTTCAACTACGACTAGAAAAAGACTAAAAAATGTATACCTTTCTGTGGGGATAACCACTTTCACAACAGCATTGGCTAAAGTCTGAAGAGATGCATTTGGAAAAAGCAAATTAGTAACAATGTCATAAGAAAACAGCTCATTTCTTTTCTTTTTCGTTTACATGTATAAAACATACAAACATCAACATTAAATGTACATCCATACATACATACATATATAAGGGTCTGAAAATTGTCTGGGTTTATTTTATGTGTACAAATTTCAGTGATTCTTGCAATTTACTTATTTCGTTAAGTAAATTATTAGGTTTAAAAAAATTTTTTTTTTTTAAATCTTTTTATTTCCTCCTCATAAATTTATCAACAGACAGAGACCGAAAAATATTTTTACCAAAAAGAATTCATAAACATTGAGAGGACATGAAGTAATTCTTTTTGGGAACGGTGTATCTTGAAGCACATAAAGCAGTGTTTCATAATCAGGGTTCATGTGATACCTGGAGGTCCATATCAGATTTTTAGGGGTCCACACAAGCAAAATAGTAAATAGGGAATCCACAGTAGTATTTTAAGGGTTCATGAAGAAATTTTGCTTTAGTTGTGTTTATTGCAAAGAAACAACTCAGTTTCTTTCCCTAATGTTTTATACGGGTTCCCAGATACTGAAACACATGTGTTCCCTCAGAAAGAGTTATTGCAAACCTACACATGTGAATGTGTGAAAAACAAAATAGGAATTTTAAAAGAAGTATTTTTCTCCCGTGCTAGTGGCACATAAGAAGCACCATCCGAACGTGGCTGATGCTAGCGACACGTAAAAAGCACTATCCAAACGTGATCGATGCCAGGCCCGCCTGACTGGCTCCTGTGCCAGTGGCACGTAAAAAGCACCCACTACACGCTTGGAGTGGTTGGCGTTAGGAAGGGCATCCAGCTGTAGAAACATTGCCAGATCAGATTGGAGCCTAGTGCAGCCTTCTGGCTTGCCAGCCCACAGTCAAACCATCCAACCCATGCCAGCATGAAAAACGGATGTTAAACGATGATGATGATGATGATGTCTATAGAACTAGTCTTTAAATATCAAATGGCTATGGGGGCCCACCAGAGTAAAATAGCATACAAAGGGGTCCAGTGGTAAGAGAACCATTGAGAAAAGGCTATAAATTATAGTGTTTAAATAGTGGGTTAATAAAACCTTTGGATAAGATAAACCAAAGGCTGCCCCAGGGACTCAAACTCCTATCTCCTGTAAACAACGTTCTCTTGTTTACAGATGTGAGTGCAAGTCCAACAGGCAGTCCTTTGACTTTTTCTATCCAAAAAGATTCTTTCAAGCCAATATTTGCATGCTATGTTTATAGCTTTAGTTGCTTCAAGATCCACTGCTCCAAAAAAATAAAAAGAAAGAAAATCTTACTGAGAATCAATTTGAATTGCGAAATTAAAAACGAAAAATACAAGCTTCAAACCCATATTGTGAATGCTATTACGATATAGTTTTATAAAATACCGAGAGAGAGAGACGAAGCCTAGAATTAGCATGTTGTCGTTGTGTGTGCATAAATGTACACTCAGTAAATTACAGTATATATGCACATGGTTGTTTCTTTCCTTGAATATTAAAAGTACTTAATTTTTGGATTCTGGGGGGATGAAAGGCAAATCATATTCTCTGTACAACTGTTATATATATATATATATATATATATATATATATATATATACACACACACACTTCTTTACACTAGGTGGTGTATGTATGTAATATATCTTTTAACTCATGCATACATTAGAAAAATGCAATACTTCTACTAATCATAACATACTAAAAAAAAAATAAAAAAAACTCGACATATTCCAAAACAAACACACACACACACAAATGAATAAAAGAATAAAAGAATGAGTGAATGACAAAATTTTCTGTTTAGTTTCTATTGATTGACAGAAGAAAACAAAAACTCAATTTCTAACCGTTTTTCTAAATCAGTTTACAAACTATTCTCCATCTCTCTCACACACACACACATACACTCACTCTCTCATCACTATGTAATCAGTAAAGATTTTCAATAAACTGAAGCTCGCTTCACACCAAACTCAATTATCACATCTAAACATCCGCCCCCCAACTCTTTCTCAAACACATACACACACACAAATCTGTTGGGAATTATTCTGGAAGAATCAATAAATAACATGATGGAAGAACAGAACTGTAGCCTAATAGATTTAACTTAGTTACAAATATTTGTTTTTAGTATATTTATGTGAAATTTTATTTTTATATTAAACATTCTAGATTTTTTTCTATGATAACTGATAACATTTTGTTAGTTTTTTTTGTTTTTTTTGTCCATTTTAGTATAAAAAAGAGAGAGAGAGAGAGGGAGAAAGACAAAGTCAATCCTGCCAAGACTGAATTCTGGGAAATGAAGTAACAAGGAATCGAAATTTTGATTTGAATTTGTGTAAAACAAATTTCCATTTTTTTTTTTATATATATGAAATAGACTTGAGAGATTCCAAAATGAAGTAAAAAAAAATACAAAAATATATTTTTTAATTGTTATTGTACTAACAAAATTTTTTTCAAAATTATTATATTCATTTTTATTTTCTGTTTCTTGAAATTAATGCCTTACCAATTTTTGTAAAACCCCCCCCTTCCACCCCCAGTTATAACAATACAAACATTTTCAAGGAAGCTTAATGGATAAAAAACAAAATTAAGATGGGAAAATTAAAATATCAAAATTAAAATCAATATATATTTAAACAAAAAAATTTTCTTCAGTTCTTTTTAGACTGAGTTTTGAGTTAAATTTTCTCTTATCAAACTGAATTCAAGGAATACAAAAAAAAACAAAAAAACCTGAAGTTTTCGTCCTCAAAGAAGACTAACATTAAACAAAACAAATATCTAAATAACACATAAATTCTTTAACTGTGTTCAACTGAGAAACATCAGCAATTCTATAGATTTGAAATTCCAACAAATTCAGACATTTCTACGTCTGTCCAGTCCAGCTGTCGTTCTTCTCTCAATCTCACCTCTCCTACCCCTACTACAGTGACATCCAACCTTCCAAATCAAACCCTTAATTTCTTTGTCCTTAATCCATTATTCCTCTACTGTATTTTAACCCTTTAGCATTCAGTCTACTCTGCAAAATATAATGCCTATTTATTCACATTGTTTTAAATTAATCACCCATTATCTTGTAGCTTCAAGATTTCAATGATGTGCCTGTTATTTTCAGAATGATACTGTAGGGTAAGCATGAGAGGCCAAATCTGGCCGGTTTAAATACTAAGGAGCTAACTTTTCACATCCAACCCCTAAACACCTTATCTATACACCTAAGCATGTCACTCCTATTTTCACAAATTAATGACTTGAAGGAAAAAAGAAAGGACAAGAAAAAATTCCTGTTAATAATCACACAGACACAAAATATATTTTAAAAAAAATTTGTATCATGGGGTTTAAAAATTGTTTTTCATCATCATCATTTAACTTCCACTTTGCATGTTGGCATGGATTGGACAGCTCAACAGGAGCTGGTGAACCAAAGGACTACACCGTACTCCAATGTCTGCTTTGACACGATTTCTATGGTTGGATGCCCTTCATAATGCCAACCATGTTACGGAACATACTGGGTGCTTTTTATATGGCACCAGCACTGGTGAGGTCACCAAGTAACTTGCAAGTACAAGACCCTCTCGACCGAGGAGACGTAGTACTGAGAGAGGTGGGTTTATGAAAGGTGATGAGAGGGACAGGTACAAGGGTCTTGCTGTAGGGGACACACAGGGTTTACCCCTGTTGGAAAAGAAAGAAGATGGTGATGATGTGCCAGGGCACACCCTCAAATTACAGCAAAGAGAATATAAGTGATACAACGAATTGGACAGGGTAAGTGATTAAGTAAATTCAAGGGAGTAGCAGAGGGACAGAGGGCAATGCAGTGAGTGGTGGACAGGGGTGGGGTCATGGTCAATTCTATTTTTCTGAAAATTCAAACGTTTACAGGTTTCGTGACTGATTTGTTTTCAATATTGCCCCTGAATCCCTTTCAGCCAAGAAAATTCTCTGTGGTCTGAAAAATAGGGTTCATATTTTTTTTTTTTTTTTTTTTTTTTTTAAGTAGCAGAAATTTAGGATAGCCTGACCCCACAGCAAAACTCATAGGTCCTGGGAGATACAGCAGCCAAAACTAATAATTTGCTTAATCAATATGTGTATCTGTGCCATGGGTCATGTGTGTGTTTGTGTGTGTTTGTATACACACACAGAGTCTCTTCTAGTAGAGCTAATGGAGTATATTCAATAACAGCAATGTTTTAGGCCTTAGGGTCCGTCACAACTGTACACATTCTAGAGTTTATTCTGGTTTCCATGATGTATAAGCAACTGTGAGTAGAATAACTACACCCCACTGAACAGGTGAACAGGACTTCAGTCTGTTGCAGGGTTATAGAGAAGACATGTGACTACTCTGCATTATATCATCTAAGGGTACATGCGAGTAGCTGGGAAGCAGATAAAGGATGGTGGAGATGAGGTACCAGAGATGAGGTACCAGAGCAAACACACAAGGTAGAAAATATAAATTTATAGAATACAATATCTCTATAATGAAGAAGAGCAAACTAAATACAGAAACGAAGAGAGAGAAAGACAGAAAAATTAGGAAGTACATATAACAGAAACAGACAAACCAAAACTGAAACGTATGTATATTTGTATATATACACACATACAGACTTTGCTAAACATACATACAAATTGAGAAAAAGACAACAAACAAAATAAGAAGTTACTGAAAATTCTCTTCACCTTCTCCATGTCTTCTTTCTGATCACCAGAGCGGCTCCCGTCCAAACCAGGTGGAGGGACATTCCCGTAAAGTTTGTCGGCGCGACTCCGCCGGGACATCTGTGCATTGAAAGGTAAACCAGAAGGTGGTGGTGGTAAAGTCATTTCCATGAGTGCAGGTGGTATGTACACAGGATATGGGGGAATCGGTACAGCTTTACCCCAGCCAGGTTTCATTTCAAAGCCCATGATTGCTTTTCCTGAAATACAATGAAGGACGATAGATATATAAAGGAAATGGATGTGTTAAATCAACCGAATTGCCTGCTCAGGGAACTACAACTAGACTAGCAGTGGCTGAGTATCCAATAAACATGTGTACTCATAATCTTTTAGAGTGTGACACAATCTATGCCTCAACCGGGGCCTATGTGGCCCTTTGGGGTTCACAAAAGTGATACATACACACACACAGATACGCATTTATACAGCAGGTTATGCTAATGGTCAAGACATTTATCTGGACCACTTGTGACAGAACATCTGAAGACTAGATACATACATGTGTGTGTCTTTGCATCATCATCATCATTCCTATCTCCACCTTTCCATGCTGGCATAGATTGAACAAAACATACTAAGGCAGGATTTTGGAGCCAGATGGCCTGCCTGTTGCCTACTTTTAACTGCTTTAGAAGAAAAATATTTCTATTCTATCAATCTTCATTCATTGAAACCAATGTGTTTCAGGGTGTTTTTGTCCTTTTTCTTTAGATTTTTGTAAGAGATTATCATCGTTTAACATGCATGTTCCATGCTGGCAGAGGTAGGATGATCTGACAGGATCCAGTGGATCCAAGGACTGCATCATGCTCCAGTGTCTGCTTCGACATGGTTTCTACACCTGGGTGCCCTCTGTAATACTCCTGTCCCCCAAAAGGTGCCAATGTAAAATTAAAGTATACACACACTCACATGAATGCACATGCGCACACAGTTTCGGACTACCAAGCCAACTTAGAAGTGGATCTGGTAGGCAAGCTTCGTCTGTCATAGCCCCAGGCTATAACCCAGGATCTAGGTGATATGGGGAAAGTAGTTGAGCACATTTGCCCGAGGTGCCATACATTACAATGGACCTAAAAAGCACATGGTGCCAAGTTTGTGGGGACATACACAGAATGGACAGAAGGAAAGCAAGAATAGAAAGCAACGTTGATACACACAAATCAACATAAAATACTGAATAATACTGACTATCAAAAACAAATAAAATAAATTTCAAAAGAAAGAAAGGGTCGTTTCTAGAGACCTTTCAATGCATTCATAGCTCTTTCGCCATCCTTCCGATTCATGAAAGCAACAAAACCACAGTTTCGCCCCCGGTTCCGTTCTTCATCTGTCCTTGGCCACATTATTTTTACACTGGCTAACGGACCGTACCGTCCAAAAACCTCACATAGCTGTAATTCAGTCATCTGGCAACAGAAAGAATGTATAGCAACAATGAATACAATAATAATTATTAAGAGTAATTAGATAATAATTAACTCACCAGTTCTGCACCGATAACAAACACAAATTGACCAATATTATCATCATCATCATCGTTTAACGTCCGCTTTCCATGCTAGCATGGGTTGGACGATTTGACTGAGGACTGGTGAAACTAGATGGCAACACCAGGCTCCAATCTGATCTGGCAGAGTTTCTACAGCTGGATGCCCTTCCTAACGCCAACCACTCAGAGAGTGTAGTGGGTGCTTTTACGTGTCACCCGCACGAAGGCCAGTCAGGCGGTACTGGCAACGGCCACGCTCAAAATGGTGTATTTCGTGTGCCACTCGCACAAGAACCAGTCCAGGGGCACTGGCAACAATCTCGCTCGAAAATCCTACGAAGGCCAGTTAGGCGGTACTGGCAACGGCCACGCACAAAATGGTGCATCTTATGTGCCACTCGCAGAAGAGCCAGTCCAGGGGCACTGGCAACGATCTCGCTCGAAAATCCTACGAAGGCCAGTCAGGCGGTACTGGCAACGGCCACGCACAAAATGGTGCATCTTATGTGCCACTCGCACAAGAACCAGTCCAGGGGCACTGGCAACGATCTCGCTCGAGAACCTGTTTTTTTTTTTTTTTCTCCTTTAAACCTTTAGCATTTAAATAGCCATATCCAGCCTCTCACACGTGCACTACAATATCATTCTAGAAATAAACAACTCCATCATTGAAATCTCAAAGCTGTGAGACAATCATCATCATCATCAACACTTAGTATCTGCATTCTATGCTAGTATGGGTTAGATGGTTTAAATTTAATCAATCCCTGGACGGATGAAAGGCAAAGCCAACTTCGGTGGCATTTGAACTCAAAACATAAAGAGCCAAAAGAAATGGTGCTAGGCATTTTGTCCAGTGCAGTAACGATAAATGCCGATGTGGGGAAAAGAAAACCTTACCTTTGGACTAATGTTTCCAACATAAATGTTAGTTGTATATTCATCTCCGGTATCATAAGATCCCAAACGGTTGAAGTTTTCCCCTAAAATAGAAAAAAACAAGGTACGGTGAATGCGGTGAATAGGAAGCTGTTTAAAAGAAGGAACTTTTAATACATGGATGTTCCAAAAAAAAAAAAATTAATAAAAGAACAGAGACTTGGAAAGACATGGGACAAAGTATTGAGGTTTGATTTCAAAACACTGAGCCTTAAGAAGGGGATGACAGAGGGCTGAGGTGTGGGGTGCATTGCTGTACTCAAAAAGACCCACCCACCCCAACAGAATTGAGACCCTAAAACCAAGGCGCAATGTAAGAAGCATTGGAGTGGGTGTTGGTGCCACAAAAAAAGCACTGGTGATGGTGCCCCATGAAAAGCACCCAGCACACTCTGTAAAGTGATTGGCATTAGGAAGGGCATCCTGCTGTAGAAACCAAGCCGAACCAGACTGGACTGGAACCTGGTTACTTGGTTTGATTCTGTTAGGTGATCGTGGCCATGCTAGGGCACCACCTTGGGGGCTTCTTTAGTCAAATAAATTGATCCCCGGACTTTTTTTAAGTCTGGTACTTATTCCTATCAGTCTCTTTTGCTAAACCACAAAGTTATAAGGATGTAAACAAAGCAACACCATCGTCAAGCATGGGACACACACCTCCCACCCCTAGATATGTGCACACATATATATACATATATATACATATATACATATATATATATATATATATATATATATATGATGGGCTTCTCCCAGTTTCCATCCACCAAATTCACTCACGAGGCTTTGGTCAACCTGGAGCTAGAATAGAAGACACTTGCCCAAGGTGCGACAATTGGACTGAACCCAGAACCATGTAGTAGGGAAACAGGTTTCTCACCTATACATATATATGTGTGTGTGTGTGTGTGGACATTGCATGATAGTTGTAAACAAACATCACCGCTAAAAAAGTGATGCCCTCTCTTTCCAACCTTTTGTGGAAACATGCTTGGATGTGGGGAAATATTACCTTGCATAGAAATAAGTGAGGGTTGGTGACAGGAAAGGCATCCGGTCATAGGAAACCAGCTTCAATGGCTTCCATCTGACTCATGCAAGCATGGAAAAGTAGTGGACATACAAAATCACGATTGAGATGCATAATTACCAGAATTTCTAGGGCTGGGGGCATTTGTGTTTGTCTCTAAACTGAGATCGAATCTGGGTGGAGGATGTTGTTCATCAGGTTCTTCTTCTGTGTTATTCCGAAACTGCTTTTTTAATCGATGTCTTTCTTGTCTTTCTTCTTGGATTCTGGGAAAAGGAGAAAAAATTTAGAAAATATGAAAATTTATCTCAGAAGATCTATTGACATGTTTTTTAAGTTGTACATGGTCTTCAGTATACAAAACTAGTTGCCAAATTTCTTTTAAATTACACTCTACAATCTTACAAAAAGGATAAAAAAGGCCTATGAATAATTTAATCCTACATACACAGTCTGAAAATAATAACAGGAAGGATGGTCATGATTGGAATGCTCAGAACTGACCTGGTGTTAATATTGAACAAGAGACATAACATTGAATTGGCTAATTGGTCTGAAAAGGCAGAATTTCTACAGCTGGATGCCCTTCCTAACGCCAACCACTCCGAGAGTGTAGTGGGTGCTTTTACGTGCCACCGGCACGAAGGCCAGTCAGGCGGTACAGGCAATGGTGCTCAAAATGGTGTATTTTATGTGCCACCTGCAGAGGAGCCAGTCCAGTGGCACTGGCAATGACCTCGCTCGAATGTCTTTTCATGTGCCACCGGCGCGATGCTATTTACGTGCCACTGGCATGGAAGCCAGACAACTGCTCTGGCAATGATCACGCCCGGACGGTGCTCTTAGCGCTTCACTGGTACAGGTGCCATCACAGTTTGGTTTTGTAAAAATAAAGTTGACCCAAGCAAGATTTGAACACAAAAAATAAAGAGACGTACACAAAATAATAGAATTGTCATAAAGGAATGATTAAAGTTGTGTAAAAAAAAAAAAAAAAAAAAAAAAAAAAGGACCTTACTGTTTCAGTTCTTCTTTAAAAAGTTCCAAATTGCTCTTCTTTTTGTCATCTTTTCTCTTCTTTGAGGAATAATTTTGCTGCTGCAAAACAAATAAATAAATGAATAAATAAATTTCTAGTTTACAGTTCCATGAAAGGTAACACAAAAGGAATTTTAAAAAGTGGGTGGTAACAACAAATCTACATGAGGCCCCATTTAGGAGTTAATTTCCCTGATAATGATCCCTTAACCCATTTGTGACCATATTTTCTCATGAAATACATTACTTATGTGTTTTATTTAATTTCTAAAACAATTCAGAATTTGGGTGGGGTTTAGGAAAACAGCTTTCACATTACTAAGATGGCATTTGTGGTATTAAAAAGTTTGGGTGTAAAAATTAAGATAGTTCTGATTCTAATGTAAATACTTTAGAATGAAGGGCATATGTTACAGAACTGGGGTTGGTCTTATATGGTTAAATAATTTCAACATTTGATATAATGTTAACTGGACTAACAGACAATATCAGAACATTTTTACTGAAAAAGCAACACACACAGAGTATATATATATATATATATAGATAGATATATATATATCTATATACATACACACACACACACATATATATACACACACGCACACACACATAAACAAGCCCTCCACAAAAAAAGAAAAAGAAAAAGAGTTCCTCAATGACTCCATAAACTGAAAACGGAATATTTGATGTAAGCAAGAAACTCACACTTTTGCTTTCCTTCTGTGATTTTGGAGTATCAGTTGAAAAATGAGACTTTGAATGATGTTCAGGTGATGACAGCAGAGGGGCCGAGGTGCTTACGGGTGGTGGAGGAGGGGGCGGTGGAGGCGGTGGCGGCGGGGCCGGAGCAGCCTCTTCCTTCTTCTCTTTCTTGATCTCTTTCACTGATGGAAATGTAGATGCCAGCTCTGCTAGCTTCGATGTCGGCTTGTAGACCTTGGCTTTTTCAGGTTTGGACTCTTTTGGTTTTTTTGGGGGTTTTTTGGGAAAAAAAAAAAAAAAGATAAAAATTTTTTTTTTTAAATAGCAATAATAATAATAATAAAAATAATAATAAATGCCCTGATGCAGTACCAGGCAGCAGCTCCCATGGCTTCTGATCTTAACTGATTAGAAGTGTTATTATATATATATATTGTCTTGTCTTGGTATAAAAGATGGGCTACAGTAAATATTCTGTTTAATACCACAGATTTGCTTGTCAGTTGTTTGACCGTAACCAGTTGAGCATGTCTCTTAGTGGTTGACGACGTGCATCTCTGATCACAAGCAGACATAGTGGGGGAGCATAATAGCTATGTATTGAGAAGAATTCTTTAGGGTTGAATAATTTGCCTCTGCAAGGTCATGCACTGTTTATCTTGATATGAGATCGCCAGGTCTTGCACATATGGTTGTGATGCATGTGCCTGGTGTACCCTTATCAGACGGGTAGTCATGATGGGTATACTGGGCTTTGTATAATTGTACCCCAGTGTCACTTTGATGGCATGCACTGCTCTCTCAATAATAATAATAATAATAATGATTTATTGGCCACAAGGACCCAAGACATGGAGGAAAATATCTAAGAACAAGATACAACACACAAAACAGGTAGGGTTCTCACGGATCAAAGAGAAACACTACAACGCTAAAAGATAAACAAAAAAAAATTTTTTTTAATTAAAATTATACAAGAAATAATTACTTTTTGTTTTTTTTATCTTGTAACTTTTACTGGATTCAGTTTCAGTCACAGGACTACGGTCATGCTGGGGTACTGCTTTCACAGGTTCCCTCAAACAAATTGGCCCCAGACCCCAGTACCTATTCTATCAGTCTCTTTTGCCAACTTGCAGCTAAACTGCAGGGACATAAACACACACGCACATGTATATTTATATATATATGGAAGGCTTCTACAGTTTTCGTTTATCAAATTCACCTACAAGGCATTGGCTGACCAAGGCTATAGGAGAGACTTGTCCAAGATGCAGCACAGTGGGACTGAACCAGAAACCATGTGATTGCATAACTGAGCTTCCTAAACACACAACCATCGAAACATAAAGCAATTTTGTTTTTCATTCGTAAAGAAAGGTATACCTAACTGATAAGATGGAAAATATGAGAATCTTTATTGATCACTACAATTGTTTCGACCCATCTTACATTGATCCCTCACGGGTGAGAGACTGGGTTTAGGTGTATCCCTTGATGTAGATGTGTCTCCTCAGGTGATCTCAAATGATATCTCTTTAAAATAAACTCTGTTTTGCAAGATTCCTTCTTGACAAACATCAGCTGTGACATTAACATGCTGACTCTTGGACAAAATGGTTCCAGATTAGATCTCACTTACCTTCTTTTTTCTCTTGATGAACTGTACCACCTTTGATCCAAGTTTTATTGTGCTTAGTGCTGTCTTCAAATGATGCAACAAATTCTTGGTAAACCTGAGCTGTTGCTTCTTCATCTTGCTGAAAATTGGGAAGGAACATTTCAGACAACCATTCGAAAGACACAAAAACATATAGAAAGAAGGAGGAGGAGGAGAAAGAGAAGAAGGAGGAGGAGAAGTAGTAGTAGTAGTAGTAGTGTCAAGCTATGCAACATTTTGTTTGTGGATGTAAACTAATATCACTACTTGAGTGATGTCAATATGAAGTCCCATAAAGACAAACATGTCTATATATTGTCATCACCACCATCAGTTTCATGTCCACTTTTCCATGCTTACCAAATTTTCGTAACCCATGACAGCATGGAGATCAGACTTTCGATGGTGATGATGAAGAAATTGGTCAATGTAAGGCAAGGCAAAAAACACTTGCCTGAAGTGCTGTGCATTGGGATGGAACCCAAGACCCCATGAGTTGCAAAACAAGTGTCTTAACCATACAGGTATGCCTGCATTTCATCATTTAACATCATGGATAAATTAAATAGAATGCATTACGGATTACATAGACAAGAGTAAGCAAGCCCAGTTGAAGGGAAAGAGGGAATCAGATATAAAATATTCCGACCCTGGGCACTTTAGTGACATAGTGTTGTTTCACACAGATTTTATGTTAACGACACCAATCACCAAATGGACTAAGTGGTGGGCGAACCAGCTGAGAGGCTGGTTGATTAGTTCACATCTTTACATCATTGAATCTGTGTCGTGTAAGAGGCTAAGAGACAATCTAATATAGTTCAGTAAACACCATCATTATCAATGATTTAATGTTCGCTTTTCCATGCTCGCTTCAGACAAAATTTGTTAAGGGTGATTTTTGTCAGATGGATGCCCTTTCTTGTCCCCAACCTTCACCTGTTTCCAAAAAAGGTAACATTCATTTCCCTAGTCCTTTGGGCATGAATATCACAATGGCTGGAATCGGTTTCATGGTAGGTTGCAAACTAACAACACTGCTTGCAAGACAGTGGCATTTATTTACGATTAGTACATGACATCAAAACAAGGACACACAAACACACACACTTCAGGGGTGGAGGCTTTAGTAGAACACACTTGCCCAAGATACTGCACAGTAGGGACTGAACCTGAAACCATGTGGATCCAAAGCAAACTTCTTAACCATCCAGCCATGCATGAACCTTGTTGAAAACAGGCATGACAAGAGGAGGAACAACAAGTTGCTCCATTCAGGGGAAGCCCTACAAAATTGTTAAGTGTTTCGTTATTTTGCAGTGCAGAGTGAGTTTAAACTGCCGTTTTGGATTAGACTGGAAGAAGAATGAACTCTCATCCAGCTGAGTATGTGTTATGCAAAAATGAAGTCTTCTGTGATGCCCCAGCAACAACTCGATTGGTTAAAGGAAAAGACAAGAATAAAAATGATGATATATATTTATTCTTAACACATTCCAGCAGATTCAAACATGAACATTCTAATCACTGCTGTATTTTGTCATTGGAGAACCAACTTCTTTCAGAGGAATGGAGTGTTCATAATGCACTCGATCTATTAGCATGAGGAGACTTTGGGACACTTGGTGTTTTGACATTGATGTGTCTCCTCAGGCAAAGCTACCACAAACTAATGAATCTAACAAGAGTTTGTGGTTCTTGTTTATAATTTCAAAGACCTGTGGTAAATGGTCAGTATGACTTCTCTATAATAAAACATCTCTCCTGAGATAAATAAATAAAGAAAAACAGAAAGAAAGAATTTTTTTTTTCCCACAAACCTTTCTCTTTAATTCTTCCTGTTCCTTCTTGGACAATCCTTTCTTACCAATATTCATAGTACCAATATTGAAAGCCTTTAGCTTGCTTTCTGATATTGCCTGAAATATGATAAAAATAGAAAGAAAATATAAGAAATGAGAAATATTATGATGCATGTATGTGTACGTGAATGTTTTCAGAGATTGGATTAGCACGCTAGTAAAGAGGGCTTTGACGGGTGCCATCATCAACAACAAATGGTGGTTTGCCCTCAAGAGAGCAATAAAAGCAGAAGTGATTAGGTATAGCAAAGCACTGGCCATAGATAGAAACAGAGTAGATGGTGACCTAGTTAAGAAGCTAGAAGAGGCGAATAGAAACAGAGTAGATGGTGACCTAGTTAAGAAGCTAGAAGAGGCGAATAGAAGTGGCATCGTATCTGACGTTTTGGCGGCGAGGTTGACCCTTGACCAACACTTCAAAGCTAAACATGAAGGGTGTGTTGTCAGGGCTAGGATGCGTGCTCTAAGGAACGAAGGTGTTAAAGCAGTTAAAGCAGGCGGGCTTTGTATAATTTGAACCTGATAGGCTAGAATCAAAACAGAGAGAGAGACATTCCTCATTTCTCCCTCTCCCATAGACTTTTGCAATCTCCAACCACACACACGCTCGCAGTTCTTCAACCCAATTCACTTCTACTGACCATCCACACAGATGCCTCGTCACCATTATTTTAGGTGGTGACAAGGCTCCTCTCCTCTCCATCCATTCACACCCCCTCCTCGGTTCTAAAATGTAGGTAGCCATATAGCTCCTTTATGGCAAGAAATCTGTTCTGCTCTGGCACCGTCTCTTATACTTTAAACCCCTCATTTCCTAATATAAAGCTCCCCCACCTTCTAAGGGTTCATAATTTTGGAAGCTGTACAGCAAGCTCCTTAGTGCAACAACCCATTAGATGGTGTAAAGTGACTGGCATTAGGAATGTCATCCAGTCAGAGAAACCATACCAAATAAGCATAATACGGTCCTTAGACTTGTCGGATCCTGTCAAAACTGTCAAACTCATACCAGCATGGGACATGGATGTCAAATGATAATAATCCTTTCTACTATGGGCACAAGGCCTGAAATTTGGAGGGAGGGGGAACAGTTGATGTAATTGACACCCAGTGCTCAGCTGGTACTTATTTCATTGACCCGGAAAGGGATGAAAGTCAAAGCTGACCTCGGTGGAATTTGAACTCAGAACGTAAAGACAGGTGAAATGCTGCTAAGCATTTTGTCCAGCATGCTAATGATTCTGCCAGCTGCTCGCTACCTTATATTAAACGATAATTATAATGATGTATATGCACGTATGTCTTCATCATTTTAACATCCATGGTGGCATGGATCAGACTGACTGTGTATATTTATACACACACACACACACACACACACAGTTAACATTTTCCAACCCCACCACCACACGATGTAGCATAACACGGAATATTCCGAAACATTCTAAGGCCATTTCATGTAACCGACAGCCATTATTCAATACCAGTCCAAGCAGGATTGATTTCTTTGGAAATTTGGAAATTGTCTTAGGAATCATTGGAGCAAGGATTTTTATGGCTGGATATTCATCCTTCCCTAATGCCAACCAATCAACCAGAAACACACAGAGCTAGCCTTGCATTTATGTCCTCCTTTGACACTACCATTACTACTACCGCCACCACCACCACCACCACTGATGACGCTGCTTCCAAAGTTAATGTCATTCTACAAACACTGCTTTGAATTAATTGTCATTGATGCAGAATCGTACTAGTTTCCCCGGAACCTTAACCCAAACATCACACACACCTCACCCTATTACCTGGCATGTGTAACATCTTTTTTGGCACTTATATGAACAGCATGCAGCTCAGCATATCAATATATTTTATATTTGAAACACTACAGAGAAAAATGGAGGGGAGAGGGGGAGAGGGGAGAGAAAGAGAAAGTGGTTGGCATTAGGAAGGGCATCAAGCCATAGAAACCAAGCCAAAACAGGTGATGAAACTTGGTACAGCCCCTCATCTTTCCTCCTCCCTATTTTACTCTGCTACACCCTTTTCTGAAAGACAACAATGTCCAAAACATCATAATCAGCTTTTCCATTTCTTTGAGTATCAAACACTTTTGATCGTGGGGAACTTAATCTCATCTTTTTTTTTTTAAGATACATACACACACACACACACACAAACAAACAAAAAGAAAGCAGCTCTGAAAACGGACAGAGTCAACGACTATTGAAAAGGTTGTAAGATGCAACGAAAATTTTAGGAAAAATAAATAAGTAAATGAGTGGAAATTGAACCAGTGAGTGTGTTAAATAAGGCACTAAAAGAGAATTACTCCCTCCAGACAATACTATATAGATAGATAGATAGATAGATAGATACATACATACATACATACATACATGCATACACACACACACACACACACACACAACATATATAAACAAAAACTGAGAAAAGATGCTAAAGTACAATTTCTAATTCACTTAGATCTTGTAAATATTGTAATTTCTTATTCTCAGAAAGTACATAATTTTTTGGTCAGAAATAAAGATAACAGCTATTTGAAAGTGAGAAATCATTATTCAATGCTGCTCCCCACTCCCGCCCTCCAGTGGATTTTGAATCATAATCTTTAAATGAAACTTCTCTTATAGAACAGTTCCACTTTCTCACTGCCAGCATGATTTTCCTCCTAGAAGACCTGTTTTAAACTGTGCTATATTCACCCAAAGTATTTATGTCGATAAGATTTCACCACTGTAATTTTTCATTTTTTCTTCTCAGTAATACAAGGCTACATTTTTTAAAATTTTATTTCTATTTTATTAAAGAATTATATTATTTAGTTCAAAAGCTCATCAGTAATAAAAGTTACCTTCTCCTCCTAAAAACCATAAAAGAAACCCGCACCAAAAAAAAAATAGAAATCAATAAATGAAATATTCTTGTGTATAATTTGTTTCATGTCTTAACAGTGTTAACACAGAAACTAAACAGACAAGTGATGTTCTATAATTGTTAACCAGATTATGGAAATAGCAAAGTGGAATAAGGTGCGGGGAGAGAAAGTGGAGATATATATGTGTTTGTATGTATGTTTATGTACACACACCTATCTATAACTAACCATATATAATATATATATATGCACACACACAGCTTCAAAGCGAGAGAGACATGCACGTGTGTATATATAGGTGTGTATGCATGTGTATGTATACATATATGTGTGTATGCATGCCTGCATGTATGTATGTATGTGTGTGTGTGTTTATATACACATATATGTAGATACACTCACTCACACCAGGTATCACTATGAATTTTTGAAAATATTTAAATCCAACTTCTACAATTCTTTTTCTTGGAGAGCATCCAAAAAGAAACATCTGATACCACATTTTTAGGAAATATGACAATTTGAATGATCAGCGAATTGGCTGAAATCTTGCCTAATTAGACCTAAATGAATAATTAGCCATATTTGTGATGTCATATCTTTGAAACTGAGGTGATAACCATCTTCAGCTTAATAATATCCATGGGATAATAGTTGCCTTTTCTCTTTCTGGTTCTTGAAAAAGAAACATTTTTGGGGGCAATTTTTTAAATATTTATGTAAAGCCTATTTTGTTGCATTTCTGTATTTACACTACGCTACAAAACCTTTTGGTCAAAATAACACAATGACACTTGTGAATGAAAGACTCGGTGCTTTATTTTCGTATCTATAAATTTATTTCTGTATTTACAATATTGCTACAGAATCTGGGTTACTTTTTCTTAGACAACCATGTATATGAGAAGGAAGTTTACATCCAGAACTTTCAAATGATATATCATTGTCTATAGGGGAAAAAAAAAAAAGTATTTTGACCTGAAAATAATTAAGCAAAAAGTAGGGTTTTAAGTGATCAAATTATGCTTGCCTCTCCCTTCTACAGTGCTCTATGATACGTATTCACACACACATCAACAGCTAGTTATATGATGTGTGTACATATCCAGTAACTTCTCAACCATCACAGGTGTTACATTCCAATATCCCCCACAATAGGTGAAAATCCAAGAAGTACAAACAGTAGTGCATATTTATTATTATTATTTTAATTTTATTATAAATGCAAAACAATACCATGGAAGAATCAATGTAAGCTTAAAAAATAAACCGCGATAGGTGAACCACGAATGTGGCGAGGGATTACTGTACACACATATATACAGAGAGTAGTGTAGCTACAGTGTGTGCCACCTGGGGTAGCCCTTCAGTTTGCCACCCCTGGGCCGCCACAAAAAAATACATATTGTACATTGACTATATCGATTGTTGCATTTAATGATGAGTAATGTCTGTGTCCCGACATTAAAACCACTATTATTTGATTTCAATGCAGCCTATACAGGCTTATTAGTTTACAGCAGACCCAAAAGTGGCACTGCTCCCCAAAAAGTGCCATCTGGGGGTAGGCCACCCCTTCCTCCTTGCTCTAGCTATGCTAGTGCATACATACCTACTTATCTGTGCAAACACAAGCACACAATCAATATATAGAGATACACATATAGAGATATACACACACACACACAGATACACAGATACACCATGACTGGTCACTGTACCAAACTGACCTCAAAAGCACCATTGGAGCAAAGATGTGAGGTTACTTGATCGTCCACTTCCACTGATGTCAATCAAAAATTTTAATTATGTTGTGTATGAAAAGACGGCCCACAAAATGAAGAATCAATACTGCTAGTAAGAGAGCAAAACATTATATCAGATAATGCCAGAAAAAAAAAAGGAAAGAAAAAATCAATAAGGTGGTCGTGGCCAAAACACCCGTTAACAAAACTTTCATCCATCAGAGATGACCCGTGGCAGAACAAGAATATATCATAACTATCATCTGGGGAGAAACACCCCTTCCTCCTTAGTCTAGCTATGCTAGTGCATACATACCTCTTCATCTGTGCATCATTTAACCTTGCAGCATCCAGATTATTCTGTTGAATGTAATGCTTGAAGTTAGAGAGGAAGTTCAGCTGTGAAAACCATTTGGAAGTCAACAGTGGAGCTTGGTGTGCAGTTCTCTGGCTTACCAGCTCCGGTCAACCCATACAACCCAGGCTAGCATGGAAGACAGACCTATGATGAGGAGGAGGATGATAACGATGGTTTATTTACATTTTTAAAAACTAATCATGTAGCTTTGAGATTTCAAAAAGTGATTTCGAAAAAATCATCTTTTTACAAGTTTCATCTCAAAGCTGTAGTCATGCTGGGGCATCGCTGTTTTGTTACACTGTTATTATTGAAAACCTCCTCTGATATCTGGCATTTAGTGAATAAGGGCTAGTTTTATGTCTTCTTCACCAATGTTGATGTAATCCATCGTAACTGCCTCGCTGGTTATAGGTGAGGCGGCAAAGAAATCCACTGGTTCATTCACTCATCTGTGTTCCAACGGGATGATAAAGACACTTTTTTTGATTGTCTATTTTTAGAACCATATAGCCAGATAGGTGTGAAAGACTACATACATATAGTAATCCCTTGACTATCGCAGGTGTTACATTCCAAAAGACCCCTGCAATAGGTGAAAATCCATGAAGTAGAAACAGTACTGTACTGTATATTTTTTTATTATTACTTTTATAATTTGTATATACTTATCTATATATATAAAGATGAGAATGTGTGTCTGTCTGTCTGTGTGAATCCCTAAAACTCGAGAACTACACAACCAATTTCATTCAAATTTTACACATGCCTTACTTAGGGTCCATGTAGTGTCATAAGCCGAAAAATTTTTTAACTTCTTGCCGAGTGCAAGCCCAGAGCAATATCATATCTCCTCCACTATTTCAGTATTACGTATCAAAAGTGAAACAATAACAACTCTCCATTCTAATGTCAGACACTTTAATACTGAAACTATTATCTCACATATATACAGGCATACATACATATATACATACATGTTGTTGGCACTCAGTCGCTTACGACGTCGAGGGTTCCAGTTGATCCGATCAACGGAACAGCCTGCTCGTGAAGTTAACATGCAGGTGGCTGAGCACTCCACAGACATGTGTACCCTTAACGTAGTGCTCGGGGATATTCAGCGTGACACAGTGTGACAAGGCTGACCCTTTGAATTACAGGCACAACAGAAACAGGAAGTAAGAGTGAGAGAAAGTTGTGGTGAAAGAGTACAGCAGGGTTCGGCACCATCCCCTGCCGGTGCCTCGTGGAGCTTTAGGTGTTTTCGCTCAATAAACACTCACAACGCCCAGTCTGGGAATCGAAACCACGATCCTAGGACCGCGAGTCCACAGCCCTAACCACTGGGCCATTGCGCCTCCACATACAATATATTATGTATATATATATATATATATATATATATATATAATGAAACTGTTTTAAAAAAGGATTCACTAAAAGATCTGTTGCTACTTCTCGGGGCACCCTTATAAAAGGGAATGTGAGTGGAGTAGGGTGGGGGTGAGGTGAGGGTGGAGCACAGCAGCAGCAGTGGCGGCAGCAGTAGGTGTGGTTCGAACACCTACTTTGCAATGAAACTGCAGATACACTTTCCACAAATGCAGAAGCACAACTTAGCAAGTGTGTGAACTATAAATGTTAGCAAGTAGATTATGCAACAGTTATCTTGTGTTGGTGGTGGTGGCAATGGCAGGGGTGGGTAGTTTTGTTTTTTGTTCTTTTTTTAACAACTATAGACATAAGAGGAATCCAGGCAGGTTTATAAAAGAGACATGTAATACTGCCAACCCCAACCCTCAAGTACTTCATCAATGACTAGATATTTCGAGTTGAGGAAGGGTAAGAGCAGCAACATATGAAACGCTAACCAAATAATCTTAAAGAAAAGAAAGACAAAAAAAAAAAACCAAGAGTTTTATAAATTCAAATGGTATGAAGAGGATATAATCTAATATTTTGGAAGCTATTGTCCACCATGAGATGAAAGGTAAGAGCCTTAAACATTATACTGTAATATAAATGTGGGTGTGGCTGTGTGGTTAGGCAGTTTGCTTATCAACCTCATGGTTTTGGGTTCAGTCCAACTGCAATACAAAATGGTAGATAAAGAGAGGAATAGGGACAGGGAATTGAGGATGGTTGGTTGGTTGAGTAAGTAGGTTCACAAGAGAAAGGAATGCAACAGATAGTAGAGATGTGAGACATATACAAAATGTCGTTCAGATTATGCAAAAATCAACCCTACTAGGATTTGAACTTGGAACCAAGAGACATAAAACTGCTCTCTCATAATTAACCTTTAGCATTTAAACTGGCCATATTTAACCAAAATATTCTACCTGTTTTATATTCAAACTGACCAGATCTGACTTCTCACACTTACCCATCAATGTTGATATCTTACAGAAATAAACATTGATGTCTTACAGAAATAAGATTGTCTAACTATTTCAGTTGTTGGTTAGCCCTAATTATTCTAAATATTATTATTCTAAATTATTCTAAATAATCTGTTTTATATTCAAACTGACCAGTTCTGGCTTCTCACACTTACCCTACAATATTATTCTAAAACTAAACGCTCGTATTATTGAAATTTCAAAGCTACAATTCAAGTCCATGTGAAGAAATAAGCATTACATTTTGACAGATCAATCTGAATGCTAAAGTGCTAAACGCTGATGTCTTACAGAAATAAATGAGGTTTCGCATTTAAAGGGGAGAAGAAATAAGACTGTGTCTAACTACTTGCTGATTAGCCCTAATTAAGTAGAGTTCATGCTCAAAGGTGTTCCAGGTCATACATAATCTATCTAGGACTCATTATCAAATACACTAATGGTGTGGTAGGTGACTTGAAAATGATTAACAAAGATGCAAATACACATCTAAAATAAATGACCAAAACAGAATACCAGCACTTCTATGTATTACACAAACATATAGGCGTAGGAGTGGCTGTGTGGTAAGTAGCTTGCTTACCAACCACATGGTTCCGGGTTCAGTCCCACTGCGTGGCACCTTGGGCAAGTGTCTTCTACTATAGCCTCAGGCCGACCAAAGCCTTGTGAGTGGATTTGGTAGACGGAAACTGAAAGAAGCCCGTTGTATATATGTATATATATATATATGTTTGTGTGTGTGTGTCTGTGTTTGTCCCCCCAACATTGTTTGACAATTGATGTTGGTGTGTTTACATACCCATAACTTAGCGGTTTGGCAAAAGAGACCAATAGAATAAGTACTAGGCTCACAAAAAATAAGTCCTGGGGTCGATTTGTTCGACTAAAGGCGATGCACCAGCATGGCCACAGTCAAACGACTGAAACAAGTAAAAGAAAGAACAAATATTGCAAAGCACTGTACAAGGTTCAAACAATCCTGCTGGTCCACTCCACTTAGATCTTTAACAAAAGCACAAAACCTCAAATTTGGGAAATGGTGGGGTATAGCCCCCCAGTTATAGCAGCCCCAGTACTTAACTGCTACTTTATTTTATCAAATCTTGGAGGGGTAAAAAGCAAAGATGACTTCAGCAAGATTTGAACTCGGAATATAAAGGTGTGTAACGAAATACAGTACAGCATTACGTTTGGTGTGCTAAAGATTGTATTCTATTCTGCTAAGCCACGATATAATCTCTAACATAAGCTGAAGCTGTGTTTTTGTGGGGAAGGGTACAGTTGATTTGATCAAGCCCTCCACATAATTTTTATCAACCATGAAAGGAATGAAAGAGAAAGTCAACCACAAGATTAAAAAGAAAAACATGGGAAGGTGAAGGGGGAGTGTTGGGGCTAAATATAAAAACATTCAGTCTGATGCATTAACTGATGATGATGATGATGATGATAATAATAATAATAATAACAGCAGCAGCAGTAATTTCCCTTCGCATCTATTCAGCAACGATGCACACACTGTATGAATAATTTATTCAAGTGTGCACATCTGTGAAACTACATCACCAGATCAAACACGTGTGCAGTAAACCAACTTTAGAATTATGAGAATAATAGCAGAACCTAGATAATGAGCGTGAAAGTTTTAATTATGTTTGTGTTGCTGTTCTTAATGTTAGCAATGCACCATGTATTAAATAGGTGTCCTGAAAATACAAAGCCTTGTTCATCATAGGTCACATTTTGGAAATTTACATATATAAAGCACACACGTGGGTGCGTGGTCAAGAAGTTTGCTTCCCAGCCACAAGGTTTCAAGTTCAGTCCCACTGCATGGCACCCTGGGGCAAGTGTCTTCTACTGAGCAAAATTGGTTGACAGGAACTAAAAGAAGCTAGTTGTGTATACATATAAGCATATAAATTTAAGGCCCAATATATAGATTCAAGTAACTCAGAAGCAACCATAAAAAAGGGTTCTTATTAATTTATATCAATTTTATTATTATTATTGTCTTCCATAATATTTTAAAATTTTGACTTTCATCTTCAAGAAACCACTTCAATCGTTACTTAAAACCTCTTTTAGTAATAGTCATAATAGGAGGCGGTGAGGGGTGGCGGAGCTTGAAAAGGCGGTGGCTGTTGTTTAGCCGCCCCAGGTCAGTTCTGATAGAGCAAACATAAAACCTGTGGTCAAACACCATTCTAACCATTGCTAGAATCTTTTCTTCTTGAATAGTGTAACACAGACATTATCATCATCATCCAAGGTGTCCTTTTTATAAAATGAAAAGACATGATTTGAGAGAGAATTGGTTGCTATTTCTAGATCAAGCAACCATATAAGTGCTCCCCCTCCCTCACACCGTCAACGAGGAATAGTCACTGAGACCTGTGCATGTGTGTGTGCATGCAAGTGCACATGCATGTACACATCCGTTCGTTTTGTTTAATGTGTTTTTTCCTGCCAGTACCACTTAGACAGCAGGTAATTGAAGTAGGATATTTACAACGGGATGCTCTTCCTGTCACCAACCCACACTTTACCATTAAGGGCTTTTTTTTTTCTAGTTGCAGAGGAATTCAAAAGCACCAATCTAACAAAGAATTTGTTGACAGGAAATATGAACAAAAGTCAATGGTTATAGCAATCATGGACCTCCATGAAGATTTATGTTTTTCCTTGGGAAAGATACAATACCTACTTTCCCATTGCTTTTTGCTGGCTTATTTAGTTTCTCTGCTAGGCACCTGCTTTCCTGAGCTTACCTTTGAGGTACAGGAACTATTCAACCCTTAACCCTTTAACATTCTGCCAAATTTAATGCTTAACTGCACATTATCTCCTAGCTTTGACAATTTTATGATGCAACTTAATTCTTAGAATGTCATTGTAAGGTTGGTGTTAAAGGCCAGATTTGGTTGATTTGAACATAGTACCAATAGAATATTTTGGCCAGATATGGTTGGTTTAAATGCTTGAGGGTTAAAGATATTAAATAAGACTTGTTCATGTGACATCAAGGCAAGTCCACACACACAGGTAAGCCTAAAAGACACCTCTCCTCAGAATCCTGTATGTATTATATTCTGTATGCTCATCCTCCCTTACTCGACCTACAACTGGAGTCTTCGACAAGAACTCCCACCCTGGGTCAGAGAGGACCTAAGGGCAGTGGTAACTCAGGAGTAACCTCACACTCCTCAAAACTCCTGAACTGGAGCCTCACCACTGGATGAAGTTCAATACTTTGCTTGAAACAAAGTCATAGATTCACCATCCTCTTCAACTCTTCTACGTGTTTCAGCTTGTGAGCTGCGGCCATGTTGTGGCACGCGTGTTTCATATCGCATATATTTGACAGGATTAATACAGAGCCTTGATTAGTTATCATTAGTTGTATTCATGCAACATCTTGTAAGAAGCAAATCAATTCTATAAATGTTTCTTCAGTGCAGTAGAGCAAGTGAGCAAGCTTGCTGGTGATGAATTATACAAACACTAGGCAGCATTGGTGGCGGCAGTTGATCTTTCCTTTCAAACCAACAAAACTATATTTCCACACACACACACACACACACACACACACACACACACACACACACACACACACACACACACACACACACACACACACACACACACACACACACACATTCTTTTATTTGTTTCAGTCATTTGACTGCGGCTATGTTGGAGCAGCACCACCCCTAGTCGAACGAATCAACCCTATGACATTCTATCAGTCTCTTTTTGCCAAACCGCTAAGTTACGGTGACATAAACACACCCACATTGGTTGTCAAGCGATGGTGGGGGGACAAACAGACACACGCACACACGTATGTATGTGTATATATATATATATATATATATATATATAATGCGTTCAGTTTCTGTATACCAAATCCACTTACAAGGCTTTGGTCGGCCTGAGGTTATAGTAGAAGACACTTGCCCAAGGTGCCATGCAGTGGGACTGAACCCGGAAACCATGTGGTTGGGAAGCAACCTTCTTACCACACAGCCACGCCTGCACCTATATATATATATATATATATATATATATATATATATATATATATATATATATATATATATACATACATATATATATATATATATATATACATACATATATATATATATATATACATACATATATATATATATATATATATACATATATATATATATATATATATACATACATATATATATATATATATATATACATATATATATATATATATATATACATACATATATATATATATACATACATATATATATATATATATATATATATATATATATATACATACATATATGAAATGTACTATTTTGTTATTGGAAAGATCAATAAAAAAGTACTCCTTCCTCCTTCCAGCAAGAGATAAATATTCAATAAACACACAATTTAAATGTCAGCTAGTATGATATCAGCTCCATGGTCTGATAATAAAACAGTTGGTCTTACATAGTATACCATGTACTGTTCTGCAGCCTTTCAGGCCGAAACATGTTTTACATGGAAGACTGGAAACAAACAACCTCGCTTGTATGAGGGTGATGCTCATTTACAGCCATCATGTGATGACTAGACAAGAGTATACACACACACACACACACACACACACACACATACATATCCACCTAAAATTGTATGGTCTGGAAGCAAGCTACTTACCCATGCAGCCATGCCTACACCTATTATTATTATTATTATTATTATTATTATTATGTAAGGCTGTGAGCTAACAATCGTAATGACGCCGGGCAGAAATGTTTAGAATGTCGTCTGTCTTTAGGTCCTGAGTTCAAATGCCACCAAGGTCGACTTTGCCTTTCATCCTTTTGGGGTTGATAAATTAAGTACCAGTGAAACACTGGGGTCGATGTAATTAACTAGTCCCCCTCCCCCAAATTTCAGGCCTTCTGCCTATAGTAGAAAGGATTATTGTATAAATATGTGTGTGTGTGTGTGTGTGTGTGGAGGAACATGGTTTAATGGTTAGAGTATTTGGTCTATGATCGTATGATCATGAGTTCGATTTCTGACGGCAACATTGTGTCCTCAACCAAGACACTTTATTCCATGTTGCCCCAGTCCACTCATTTGGCCCAAATGAGTAGTACTTGTATTTCAAAGGGCCAGTCTTGTCACGTTCTGTGTCATGCTGAATCTCCCTGATGTTAAGGGTTTTTGTGTCTGTGGAGTGCTCAGCCACTTGCACGTTAATTTCATGAGCAAACTGTTCCGTTGATTGGATCAACTGGAATCCGTGTCATTGTAACCAAAGTAGTGCCAATCAGATAAATATGTGTGTGTGTGTGTCTGTGTGTATAGGCACAGATGTGGGTGTGTGGTAAGAAGTTTGCTTCCCAAATCTCAGGTTTCAGGTTCAGTCCCACTGCATGGCACCTTGGGCAAGTGTCTAATTCAACTACAGCCCTGTGCTGACCAAAGCCTTGTAAATGGATCTGGTAGAGAAAAATTGAAAGAAGCCCATTGTGAGTGAGTGAGAGTGTATGTGCGTTTCTGCTTGTCCCCCACCACCACTTGACAACTAGTGTTGGTCTGTTTACGTCCCTGTAACTTTGTGGTTCGGTATAAAAGACCACTAGAATAAGAACCAGGCTTTAAAATAAATAAATAAATAAATAAATAAATAAATAAATAGTTCCTGGGGTCGATTCATTCATTCAACTAAAGACACTTCCAGCTGCCAGTCCGATGACCGAACCAAGTAAGAGATAGAAAAATAAAAGAAGACGTATTTGCAATAGATTTATGATATCAATCCGATGTCACTGTTTTCACAAGCAATTTCATACAGAATCACAGCCAACTGCATTAAACAGGAGCTAAGTGCTATTCAACGACAACAACAGCAGCAGTCACCACACATAACTGCAATTCAGAAGAGATTTTCACCCTGTGATTCAACCAACACCAATCAGATGCACTTCTCACACGATGCATATATTTGCGATCCATTGACTGTGCTTTAAGAACCACACCATCTGTCTGCTTTACTTTAATTGCAACTGCCTTGCAGGCAACACTTCTCTTTCCTCTCCATCCGTCCATTTATCTATCTATCTATCTATCTATCTATTGAGCTAGCTAGCCTTCCTTTCTCCCTTTCCTTTGACACTGCTCTCCAGCAATATAATTTACCTGCTGCAAGATGTATTACTCCTGAAAGATTTACGCTGTGGTTTGTTCTGACACCGTGTGTGTGTGTGTGTGTGTGTGTGTGTGAAGTGGCATGAAGAATAAATGATGTCATCTTTGGAGATGTCTCTTTACCATTGTCTTTTTTTTTAATTCATTTACAGGTTTCAGTCATTGGACTACGGCCATACTGGGGCATTGCCTTGATCCCAGTTAACTTATTTTTAAACCTGGCACTTATTCCATCAGTCTCTTTTTGCTGAATTGGTAGGTTAAAAGGATGTAAAGAAACCAACATTGATCGGCAAGCAAACGAGGAGAGGGGGGGGGCGAACAACCACAAAGAGACATACAAACATATGCAGATATACACATACATGTACACACACACACACAAATATATGCAGACATACACATACATGTATACACACACAAATACATGAAAACATACACATACATGTATACACACACAAATACATGAAGACATATACATACATGTATACACACACAAACATGTGTAGCCATATGCATACATGTACACACACACACGTACACAATAGGCTTCCCCACAGTTTCCATCTACCAAATTCACTCACAAAGCATTGGTTGGCCAGGTTTATGTATGTGGTTGCAAAGCAGGTTTCTTAACCACACTGTAATGACTGTGCCTCATTTGGAAGGGGGTGGCGTGGCAGTAAGGAAATAGGGGACTGTTATATTCAGTGTGAAGGCCTTAAAGTGTTGACCAAACCCCAGAAAGTCGAGTCCACATCACAGACTCTCAAGTCCCAGCCAAGCTGTTTCACTTCATCTACCCTCTGTCATTTTAGTCTCCAGTTTTACAGCATTAAGTAAATCAAAGATAAACCTCCTACCTGGATAATCTGCTACTAGTCGACAGCGGAGAGACACAGGTGGTATTCTTAGATAGATGTGACAGCTGTTTCTGATAAAATTAGTGCCCCAAATAACAGAATGAAACACCAACAACACATATTTGAACACAAAACCTATGAGAAGCCGTTTGTCCAAAAAGAGGTCTTCAAAGAAACGCCACTTATGTCTCTTACTACAGACTGGTATCCAGATGGTTGTTTCTCCGTATGGATAGAAATTACAGGTGAAAGAGATAAATGAGGTCAAACAGCAAGGCTGGTAAATGAACTGAAGAGCTGGCTAACACCTCAAATACCTATACGGCAACAAGTAAGGGTTGGCTACACAAAGGGCATCTGGCCTAGAAAATCCACCTTAACAAATTCCATCCAACCCACACAAGCAGGGAAAAGTGGATGTTAAAAATGATGATTTTTTAAAAATTGCTTGAAGGTTTGCAATCTTTAATTCTCCATTGGTAAACAAAGACATTTTTGATGGTCTTTTATAATATTTAGATATATTTCTTTTTTTTTTATAGTTGTTTACTTTGTAGCTTATTAATAAAAACAACCTCATTTTATATCAGTTAAAAACTTCACAAACTGCATTAAATTTCTTGTTAAAGAAAGAAAGGAAGAAAGGAAAAGCAATAACACCATTTACCTCTTTGGCATCACAAAATCATTACGACCCAGCCTTTCAAGAGTCACAGAGGAATTCTGAGAATTTCAAACGTGGAGGGAAAACAAAAAGAAAATCTTCATGACTTTGCCTTGTCGACAACAACAACCGTTCCTTTAGCATATCATTAACATCTTACTTATCAGCTTACTTAAGGAATTCTTGATGGCGTGGGGGAGGGGAGCAGAGAAGACAAGCGTATTCTTATAAACTAAAGACAGCATAGCAGACTGTGTGTATAGTCTAAAGCAACAGGAATTACAAAGTATATTCTAGGTCAATGGTTCTCAACCATTTTTTTTACCTATGGACTGCTTTGATTATGATTTATTCTGATGGACTTCCATTCCATAGCCATTCAATGTTTAAAAACTAATTTTGTGTAAACACCAACAACAAGATTTCAGATATTTCTAAAAGAGATGAACCAACTAAAGAACCTTCATGATCATGGCCAAAGCCCTGTTGATCATAAGTGTGACCAGTGTGAACTGACCAAGGGCTAAATAACATTCAATCAGAAACATAGGTGGAGCTATTATAATTCAATAAGTACACACACTGAGCCATGCGCCTTCACCAAACAAAAGGGGATTAGGGTGCTTAAAACAACCCGAAGGCCCACAAAAATGCTTAGCAGCATTTCGTCTGTTTTTATGCAGAGTTCAAATCCCACTGAGGTCGATTTTGCCTTTTGTCCTAGGGGTGTGGGTGGGGATAAAATAAGTACCAGTTGAGCACTGTGGTCAATGTAATCAACTTACCCCCTCCCCCAAGCTTGCTGGCCTTGTGCCAAAATTTGAAACCATTACATATATTGTGTACTCTCAATCAATATAGGAAATGGACAATTAATTTCATTACAGAAGAGTTCAGGGTTTTCAGAATCAGAAAAGCTTGCTTCCCAACCACATGGTTCCGGGTTCAGTCCCACTGCGCAGCACCTCGGGCAAGTGTCTTCTACAATAGCCTTGGGCCAACCAAAGCCTTGTGAATAGATTTGGTAGGAGGAAACTGAAAGAAACCCGTCGTATGTGTGTGTTTGTATTTGTCCCCCTATCAGTGCTTGACAACCGGTGTTGGTGTGTTTATGCCCCCCCCCCCCGGAACATAGCAATTTGGCAAAAGGCAACTGATAGAATAAGTACTAAGCTTAAAAAATAAGTCCTGGGTTGATTTGTTTGACTAAAGTGCTTCAAGGCAGTGCTCCAGCACGGCCGCACTCATATGACAAACAAAACAAAAAAATAAATCAAGGAGATGGAATCGAAGAGTTTTGGGTACAAGAGTCCTGCATTAACTCTTCTGATACCAACCTGGCTGAAACCGCCTCTGGCTCTGTAGTACAAATAACTAAGTTATTTTACTAAATTCTTTGTGATATTCAAAATTAATTGAAAGAAACACAGAGATTCTCAACAGAAATATGGAAACGAAAGAGTTAAAGTCACCATATTTTTAACCATTTTGATACCAACCCATCTGAAAGCACCTCTGGCTCTGTAGTACGTCTTGTTTTCAAAAGTTTTGAATTAAAATCTTCCACCAAACCTTAGCCACAATTTATGTTCCTAACACTAGCTTATTTTACTAAATTCTTTGTTATATTCAAAATTAATATAAAGAAGCACAAAGCATCTCAACAGAAATATAGAAACGAAAGGGTTAAACATTATGGCCTCGGTCACTCCAACGACTATAACCAGTAAAAAGAAATGGTAAATGGAATTATGAAACCATAGTGACATCTGCATCATTGGGTGAGAAACAGTGTAAAATAATGGAACAAACAAATACGTCCATTGGTGTGGCTGCGTGGATACAAATGGCTTTACAACCACTTGGTTTCAGGTTCAGTTCCAATATGTGGCTTTTTAGGCATGTCTTCTACTACAGCCTCAGGCCGACACAATACCTTGTAAGTTTATCTGGTAGCCTGCTGTGAGTGTGTGTATGCGAGTATGTTGACAACCGCTGTTGGTTTGTTCACGTTCCCGAAACTTAGCGGTTCAGCAAATGAGATCCGATAGAATAAGTGCCAGACTTTAAAAACAAATAAATACTGGGGTCTATTATTTTTGAATAACCCCTTCAAGGCGATGCCCCAGCATGGCCACAGTTCTGAAGTAACACGAGCATTTCGCGCACACATACACGAAATTTACCATACAAGCACACACACACACACACACACACACACACACACAAAGCTTTATGAGTTTTCTGCTTTAAAGATATATAACATGAAAGCGCTTCGTCATGGATCGCGTGGGCAAAGCGACGTGCGTGAACGACAAAGAGAATAAAAAAACGTCATGAAATTAAACTCAAATACTCCACCCTCGCCCAATAATAACGAATAACGTTGACACAAGACAAGTTCTCGGTTTATTGAGTAGAAGAAACATCAGATTAAACCCCACCCCCATGTGCCATCGCTAGCACTTGACTGATCTAGTTAGTTGTGTGTTGTGCTAGCAAACCGTATATTCGTTTGTTGTTTAGATCTTAATTCCACCGATTTTTATCGTAACTTCAACAGGAATTACATCGACGTTGCTATGAAGTGCGCTCATTAATAATAATCGTGTCTACTAAATAGGCACACAAGACTTGAAATTTGGAGGGAGGAGACAAGTCGATCACATCGACCCCTTTCTACTATAGGCACAAGGCCTGAAACTTTTGGAGGAGAGGATAAGTCTAATATATCGACCCCGAGTACTCAACTGGTACTTATTTTATCGACCTCGAAAGAACGAAAGGCAAAGTCAACCTCGGCAGAATTTGAACTCAAAACATAAGGACGGACGAAATGCCGTTAAGCATTTTATCCGGTGTGTTAACGATTCTGCCAGCTCAATCCTTTCTACCAATAGGCACAAGGCCTGAAATTTGGGGGGGTGGGTTTTTTTTTCGATTATATAGACTTTAGTGCTTACTCAATTGGTATTAATTTTATCGACCGCACTCAGGGGGTCGATAGTAAAATCGATCTCAAGTTCACAACGAGAAACAATCATAATTTCTTGACCATTCCAATGAATTCTGTGGCCTTATTGACACTTAATGCGTTTAGTGTGAGAAACTTAAGGCCTGCCCTATACTTAGAAATAAGAACCTTCCAAAATGCACAAGCCGTAGAAACAGCAATGTGCCCTGCTTGGATGCATTGTAAAACTACCAAAACCACACACACACAAACACACACGAGAATGGGTTTTTTTTGGGGGGGGGGGGGGTTCTGTAAGCTACATGGATGAGAAATGAACAAGGGTTAGGTGTGTTGGTTAACACGCCACCATCACACCCAGTCGACATGTGACCAAAAACCATTCCAGCGGTGGCCATCCCCTCGCTTTACTGTGTTTTTTTTTTTTATTTCAAAACAACACAAATACCTTATGAATAAATTAGGTAGACAAACGCTTGTGTGAAAGCCCATCGCAGGCGCGCGCGCGTGTGGGTGGGTGTTCCCCTCCCGCCACCGCGCTTGACAACTGATGCTGGTTTGTTGGCGTCCCCGTAACTTAGCGGTTCGGCAACAGGGACCGATATAATATGTATCAGACTTTTAAAAAAAATAACTACTGAAGTCGACTTGTTTGACTAAAATCTTTTTCAAGCTGGTGCCCCAGTATGGCCGCAGTCCAATGACTGAAACTAGTTTTTAAAAATATATAATGATAGAAAGATAATCCGATATCGTTTTGAAACAAGGTATGGTTTGAAGGAGATTTGGCTGCTATTTCTAGCATACCGAATATCCACTTAGTAACATCCCGATGCTCAGTTTGAAGAAGAGCAACAGATTGATGCAAAGGCATTCATTCGATGCCTTGCAAAATTAGTGTGTGTGTGTGTGTAAAAATTGATCCACTTTTACACATTCCTCGACGATTTAATCGTAGGTCGTAGGTAAGGTAGAGCGGATTATCGATTCCATCGAACTATAAAACCGATCAATTACCATCGCACGTTATCCACACGGCGGTCTCGTTCCACACCGCAACCTTTCTCGTGCATTCTCTTCTTACCTACACACAGACACACCTGTCTGAAATGGTAGAAATTTCCTTGCCTATGCTTATTGTTTTTCCAGGTAACTCGATCGCCACGATGAACAAAAGCGACAACAAAATCGATTTCTTTAAACTAGGCCTCGTTTGGAGATTTTATATATATATATATATATTTATATATATATATATATATATATATATATATATATATATATATATTGGCATAACTACAGGGTTTACCCCCCCCCCAGACTTTGGGAGGTCATAACTTTCAGAAAAATGAATATTTTTTAATGAAATTTTCTATGCATATAGTATTTACTATGATATATATATATACACACACACTCACACATATTAGGAGAATAGTAACTTGTTATCTCTTATTCGGTTTTCTTAGTGTCTATTTTCATCTAATGGTCATGAATGTTGGCTAATGAATGACTGAAAGAGTAAAATCGCGAATACAAGCGGCCGAAATGGGATTCCTCCTCGACAGAGAGCGTAGCTCGGAGATCAGAGTCTCTCAGGTCGAACTGCTATTTCTCTGCATTGTGAGGTCATAGCTCCGGTATAACGGACGTCGCAGGACAAGATCGCAAAACGGATTCTTAAAACAGAGCCAAACCGGCAGGAAGCTGATGAGTAGACCAAGAGTGAGATGGTTGGATAATATCCATAGCCTTAGTTGATCACGTTTGAGAATTCAACCGGAAAGTATGACTCTTGTCCCATTCCCGAAACGGTGCGAGGAGAAAATAGATGGATAGGACAGTAATGAAGAATTCGTAACATTTCATGCTTCTTTTTTCCTTTCCTTCTTAGCCCCCCCCCGCCTCCTTATCTGGCAGCTCTGGTGCAGCAAAACACCTGTTCAACGGCGCTTCAGTTATGACCGTTCCGTCAGAACCATATTTGCCAGGTCAGACACTAGTGTAACCAGGACGAGAGCAAGCAGTGTATTCCCATTTTACGTAACGAGTGGGTTCGAATGAAAGTTGTCTATTAATTTTAGCAAATCAAAGATCGCCACCAGAGGTCACAACCACCACCACCACCACCACCACCACCCCTCTCAATCAACATCCCGAACAATTTACCCCCCCCCCACTCTTGATCAGACATTCTTTCTTCGTTACCGGTGTTGGACAAGTTTAAAAGCATTCCTAATTCTATCAAACATGACAATCTGTCCGGCCCCTTCACAATTGTTGCAAGCTCCTGCAGTCATGGAAAATATTGCCCTAATTTACTTCAGAAGACAGACAATGAAACAGGATGACACAAATAACATGCAGTACCTGCCCGGTCGCTCAACTTGCTAGAAATAGCAGCCAACCAAATACCACATGTTTGTGTGTGTGTGTGTGTGTGTGTGTGTGTGTTCGTTTGCCCCCCCCCCCATCGTTTAACAACTGGTGGTGTGTTTACGTTCCCATAACATAGCGGTTGGGCAAAAGGAACCGATAGAATAAGTACGAGGCTTTAAAAAAAAAAATAAAGTACTGGGGGTCGATTGGTTCAGCTAAAATTCTTCAAGGCGGTGCCCCAGCATGACCGCAGTCGAAAGACTGAAACAAGTTAAAGATTAAAAGATAAAAATTAAAATATAGGGGGGGGGGGGGTCGATAAGCTATCAACAATTCCACAAAGAGGTCACCGAGATAAGAAATTTTGCCGACCCCTGCATTAAGCAATGTAGGCCAAAACTCTGCTAAAAGAAAAACCGGAATGGTCAGCACCGGAATAGCTTGGGTTAATCTGGCGCTTATACAACCGTACACACGTAAACATAGTAACAAACACACGAACGAATGAACGCATACATACTTTCGTGCACACGAATGCAAACATACAGACACACACACACACAGAGACACATATCCGAACGCCTACACACACACAAACGCCGTCGAGAAATATTTTCCCATCGACCAAAAATCCAAGAATGATGGATGTAGAGGAATGTTGGAGTAACAGGTGAAGGTCAGTGTGAGAGAGACAGAGAGGGAATAAGTTTAAATGCTTAGTCTTTATTTTGGGTCGACATTGCCTTTTCATATCGACAAGGGGTGTTTTAATGTGGGCACATCACCTGCTAGAAACAAGAGTCAAATCTTTCAAAATCACATTACAGTCTTTAAATTTAAAAAAAAAAAAGAAAAAAAAAGGAAGGACATATTACATAATGCTGTGATATCCCAGCAATATACATAGAGAGTAACAATGTTAGCCCAGCAACATTGGAAGACGGACGTTAAACAATGATGACGATATAACCTGGCACCTTGTTGTATTTAAGAAGACCCATACACCACAGAAGTGTTAAGGCCGCTGCCCCCTGGTGGGGAGGATTGGCCTGCAAGGGTCCTGTACTGGTGCCGTGTAAAAAACAGTCGTGGTGTCACATAAAAGCACCCAGCACACACTATAAAGTGGTTGGCATTAGGAAGGGCATCCAGTCATAGAAACCAAACCAAATCAGACTGGAGCCTGGTGCAGCTCTCCAGCTCTGATCAAATCCTCCAATCCATACCAGCATGGACAACGGACATTAAATGATAACACACACACACATGACAGGGTCCACTCACAAGGCTTTGGTTGGCTCACAGCTATAAAAAATGACACTTCCCTAGGGTGCCATGCAGTGGGACTGAATTTGAAACCTTGTGGTTGGGAAGATAACATCATAACCACACAGCCACACCTGCACCCATAAACAATCTATACATAAATAAATAAATGCCACACAGAATTTCCATAAAGCTCATTTAAATGTCATTATGACAAAACAGAATTTTTCATTTCTTGACTCATTAATATCAGAACATTTAACATTCTCTTAATTGTTTTGATTGATTACATTTTATACTTATATCACTCATGCATAAGCAATAAGCATGTATCGAGCTATAAGCTTAAAAATTCTTATAATACCAAGGTCGTTATCAATTGGCATTTTTTATATCAGGTTATTAAGAATAAAATGTCCAATTTTGAACTGAAAGTTTATTTTACTTTATCTCAGCAAAAAGCAATGCAGTTAATCAAAGAATGCACCTATATTATCAACACATTTTGCCATTTTATTGGTAGCTTATTTATGCCAGCAGCGAAGAATTCTGGAGAGCAAGAGGTGATGAAATCACGAAAGGCTTTTTCGCATCTTCTTCAGATTTGAAGTTTTTTCTTTGCAAAATGTTATCTAATGCCTGGAAAACGTGACAATCAGTTGGTGCAAGGTCTGGTGAATATGGTGGATAACAGAGTACTTCCAAGTTCAGTTCCTGTAACTTGAGTAGCATTCTTTATGCTACATGTGGTTGAGTATTGTCTTGCAAGAGAATCGACCTGTCTCTATTAACCAATCTCGGTTGTTTAATTGCAAGTTCACTCATCATTTCATCCAATTGGTTGAGGTACACATCCGCTGTAATTGACCTACCAGGTCTCATGAAGCTGTAGTGGATGTCACCAGCGCTTGACCACCAAACTGACACCATTAGCTATTTTTGGTGAATATTCTTCTTTGGATTGTGTTTTGGTACTTTGTCTCTATCCAACCACCATGCAGAACGCTTGCTATTGTAGAAAAGAATCCATTTTTCATCACATCTAACAATATGATGCAAAAATGGTTACTTTTATGCCGTGACAGCAAAGAACAGCAAGTTTCATGATGACATGTCATTTGACGCTCATTCAGTTCGTGTGGTACCCACTTGTCCAGCTTCTTTACCATGTCAATTTGTTTCAGATGGTCCAATACAGTTGGAATTGAAACATCAAACTTTGCTGCTAACTCATGTGTGGTTCAAGATGTATCCATTTCCACTACAGTTTCCAGCTCATCATTATCCACCTTAGCCTCAGGCATGGGTTGGACGGTTTGACTGAGGACTGGCAAGCCAGGAGGCAGCACTGGGCTCCAATCTGATCTGGCAAGGTTTCTACAGCTGGATGCCCTTCTTACTACCAACTACTCTGAGAGTGTAGCAGGTACTTTTTGCATGCCACCGGCATGGGAGCCAGTCAGGGGGAACTGACATTCAAGCAGCACAATAATAATAATCCCTGGCATTGGAAGTGAAACAAATCCATAAAACGGCCAAAGTGAGTGTGGTACCTATTGTGATCGGTGCACTTGGGATCATCTCAGAAAGAGCAATATTCTGGTGTCAAAGCTGCAAATACTGAACTTCATAGGAAACATTCATTTGGCAAGCAATCCTTGGAACAGCTCAAGGAATGAGGAAAACGCTGCGTCTCTAAGCTGAGATGTGACATAGATAAATCAGAAGTGAATAATAATAATAATAATAATAATAATAATAACAATCTTCAGGCAAAGTTTAATGATTAACCCATCTGTTTCTAACATACAAAAACAACAAAAATTTTGGCAAGAAACTCTTTAATTTAATGATAAGAAATGCATCTCTGAAACAAGACAATTCTATTTCGAAACACTGAAATTGCTAAGAGACTTTCCAGCTATATAAATAAGAAACTTAAATATAAACACATCTACCCCAACCTATAAAAATTCAGCAATGTATGTGAAATGATCTGTGATAGCATTAAATAAGCAAACGACTTCAAGTAATAACTGCCTTCTATATTCATAGACTTTACAAACACCATTGCTGCTCTCTTTCTTTCCATTCTCGTCCCTTTAGGTCTCTCAACCTCATTTATCATCATTCTACTACTATTCTTGTTATTGTCGCCAATACACCTAAGTTTGTTACCTTAGAATAAAACTTGTTTGAGAGATTGCATTGCATACATACATTATATATATATATATATATATATATATATATATATATATATATATAAAGATAAAACTTACTTGCAAATGGACGCGTAGCGTTCGATAATATAATACAAATGAAATATGAACATATGCATATCCGTGTACAGGCCGTCAAAAAACGTGGGCAAAAAAGGAACGGGAACATAAACAAAGCATAAAAAATAGACTTATTTTTACGGACAACAGAATGTGTGTGTGTGTGTAGATGGGGTTCAAACTCATGCTGTGTCCCCCTGAGGTACATCTGCTTAATTCAGATGTTATACTTCTGTGAGGTCTGCATAATATTTTGTCGTATCTTTCACTTGTCTCAGTCATTTGACTGCGGCCATGCTGGGGCACTGCCTTGAAGGATTTTAGCTGAACAAATTGACCCCAGCACCTTTTATTTTCTAAAGCCCAGTACTTATCAGGAACTTTTGTTGAACCGCTAAGTTACGGGTCATAAACACACCAGCACCAGTTATCAAGTAGTGGGTGGTGGGGAACACACACATAGATATATACATATATATACGACGGGCTTCTTTCAGTTTCTGTCTACCAAATCCACTCACGAGGCTTTAGTTGGCCAGAGGCAAAAGTAGAAGATACTTGCCCAAGGTGCCACGCAGTGGGACTGAACCCGGAACTGTGTGGTTGGAAAGCAAGCTTCTTACCACACAGTCACACCTGCGCCTTATAAGGGTCGAAAATTTTGGAAAATACTTTTTAGCAGGATAATTACACATCAAAATAGGAGATTGGAAAAAAATGTTTGCCATGTATATGTGGAGGGGGGGTAGATAGATAGATAGATAGATATGCATCATTCTCTCTCCCTTTTTCTATATTATCGGTTTTTATTCTTTATTCTCCCTTCCAACTATCTTATAAGACTCCTAATAACTAACTATATATAAATGCTTCATCCGAGAGTAAATTTTATATTATTTGATTCTCTTGCTGAAGAATTTCCTAATAGATGTCTTACATGTTTCTTCTACATGTACAATTTTGTAATTCCTATGCAAATGAAAACATGAAATGGTGAATAAATGATACGCTTTTTTCCAATCTCCTGTTTTGATATATGATATCATCATCATCATCATCATCGTCGTTTAACGTCTGCTTTCCATGCTAGCATGGGTTGGACAATTTGACTGAGGACTGGTGAAACCAGATGGCAACACCAGGCTCCAATCTGATTTGGCTGAGTTTCTACAGCTGGATATCATATATATATATATATATATACACACATGATGGTGGGTTAGCTGGCTGAAACTTTTAAACCATTATTGTTGCTATTCTTGTTAAAGAATAAATTTGTATTAATCTTTCAGCTTAATGTAAAATTGTTTTTCTTATAAACAAACATATATATAGCAGTCAATGACTATCCACAGACTAATTTTGTAAATACATTTCATAGAATTAACTTTTTTTTTCTTTTAGTCAATAACCGGATGAAACAGGGAAAAAAAAACCAATAAAACAAAGCAAAAACATAGTAACTGGATATATTGTTACTGGTTGAATAATTAATTAACTGTAATTAATAGCACATAACTTATGAAACTAGCACGGCGAGAAAAATTTTTTTTAAAGTTCCATTACTGCTTTTGTTTTGTTCCTCAAAATATTTCTATAACAGGTATGGGTGTGCGATTAAGAAAATTACTTCTCAAGTAAGTGGTCAAGGATTTGATCACATTCTATAGCACTTTACGCATGTGTCTTCTACTATATCCTCAGACTGACCAATACCTTGTGAGTGAATCTGGCAGAAACTGTATAGAATCTCATCTATCTATACACACACACACACAATATATCTCTTCTGCAAGTTTCAGTGGCCTGAGATCGTCCCTCAGTACTTCATCCTGGTGCCTTGTTGTATTCAAGAAGACCGATTCTCCACAGTAGAAATATGTATGCCGCTTTCCCTGTTGAAGAGGATTGGGGGCTGCAAGAGCCCTGTGCTAGTGTCACGTAAAAAGCACTCGTACTTGCACCATGTAAAAAGCTCTTGCGCCAGTGACACATTATTAGCACACAGAAAAATAAACACTCTGTAAAGTGATTGGTTTTAGGAAGGGCATCCAGCTGTAGAAACCCAGCCAAATCAGACTGGAACCTAGTAGAGCTCTCCAGCTGGCCAGTTCCAGTCAAACTGTCCAACCCATGCCAGCGTGGAAAACGGACATTAAAGGATGATGATATATTTAGGGTGGCCCAAAAGTAGGTTTACAGTTATCACATAGGCACTTTAAATTTCTTTTAAAACATTTTATTACATTTAAATTTCTATCTTACAAACTGAAAAGGGAGCTTGACAAAATTAAACTAAATTAGCATAGAATAATGGTTTCATATATTTTTTATAATTAAGATCTAAACTGTTAATATATGAATGCAAAAGAGACAGTCAAATAACTGTAAAGCTACTTTTGGGCCATCCTGTATATGTTTCTATGTCTGCTTGTCTGTGTTTGTCACACACGCACCCCACTCCACTCCACCACTTGACAAACAGGCATCGGTTTCCATGGTTCAGCAAAAGAGTCTGATAGAATAAGTACCAGAAAAGAAAAATAAACATAAGAACTGGAGTCGAATTTTTTAAACTAAATCTCTTAAGGCAGTGCTCCAGCATGGCTGCAGTCCAACGACTGAAACAAATTTAAAAATTAAAAACACTTTCCATTGCTTCCACAGAATTTTAAAGCACCAAAGTACACGGACTTGTGAGAGGAGTCAATCATCTTCGTCAACTTGCACTCAAATATGGAAACTATTTGCCTGATCATATTTCAATCATCATCATCGTTTAACGTCCGCCTTCCATGCTAGCATGGGTTGGACGATTTGACTGAGGACTGGTGAAACCGGATGGCAACACCAGGCTCCAGTCTGATTTGGCAGAGTTTCTACAGCTGGATGCCCTTCCTAACGCCAACCACTTGTTGATGAAATCTCTTGGAGTCATTAATCAGCTGCTACTGGTTTTAGTTTTCTTAATTTTTAGATGGAAATTCTATTTATATTTTAAATTTCATCTTCATCCTCATTGTTTAACATATACTTTTCCATGTTTGCATACATCAGGGCAGAGTTTTTTGGGGTTTTTACATTGGCCAGATGCCCTTTTTATCACCAAACCCACTTGCTTTTAAGTGAGGTGATAAACTCACACTCAATCAAACAAACAGCCTCCACATGTTTTTATGTGGAGAACAGGAAACAAATGATATCATCAGGAAACCATTGCTATACAAACCAGATGCTCTACAAGTGTGTCATCATCATCATCGTTTAACATCCGCTTTCCATGCTAGCATGGGTTGGACGATTTGACTGAGGACTGGTGAAGCAGATGGCGACACCAGGCTCCAGTCCGATTTAGCAGAGTTTCTACAGCTGGATGCCATGTATGTATTTATATCATCATCATTTAACATCCATTTTCCATGCTGGCATGGGCTGAACACTTTGACAGGAGCTGGTAAGGGGCCAGGGACTGCATCAGGCTCCTTTATTTGTTCTGGCATGGCTTTCTTTCCAAATGCTAAGCACTTTACAGAGTGTAAAGGGTTGCTTTTTACGCGACACCAGCACTGGTGATTTTTTTCTTTAATTTTTATGTTGCACCAGCACCGGTATTAATTCTGTTGTGGAGGACAGGTTTTCTTGAGTATAAGGACAGGTCTTGTATGTATGTGTGTGTATGTATATATAAATATACACACATGAAGAGGATGGATGAGGAGCAGATGGCAAGGAGGGTGAAGACAGAAGTGGCAGGCAACAGAACCAGAGGCAGACCTCAGTTTGTGTGAATGGATGGAATGAGGAAAGCTTTGGTGGTTGGAGGTGTTGGAATGAGAGAGGCAAGAGGGTTTATAAATGATAGGAAAACTTGGAGAGTGTTTGTGGACGGACGAGTGAATTTGATATTGCTCAAAAGAGAACGAAACCAGCATGATGCTGGTGGGGGTAAACCAGCATATGCTGTTGGGCCCCGCTGTTGATATTGGGGGTTGTGTTCTATGCCTTGACCTGAGCATAGGACAGGGCTCGCTTCTTTGAGTTGGGAAGTGAATGGAATGCCTGATGTGTGTCTTGCTGTGGCTACTCCCCACTAAAAAAATGGGGAATAGGCCTGAATATATATATATATATATATATATATATAGCAAGTTCGATGGCAGCTATTTAAGATATCATATGCAAAAATTAGGTTTACATTGGCGTTAGGAAGGGCATCCAGCTGTAGAAACTGCCAGATCAGATTGGAGCCTGGTGCAGCCTTCTGGCTTGCCAGTCCTCAGTCAAATCGTCCAACCCATGCTAGCATGGAAAGCGGATGTTAAACAACGACAATGATGATGATTATATATTCCAAACCCTTTCAGGGTTGATAAAATAAATACCAGTAGACCACTGGGGTCAATGTAATCAACTTAACCCTTCTCTAAAATTGCTGGCCTTGTGCCAAAATTTGAAACCAACATATATCCCATACTCGTTAACTGACATTTTTTTTTAAATGCTACCATATATGTGTGTCTATAAGTAATTATAAACCAACAGCTCCATATATTTGTAGGCAAAACATATATTTGAGTAAACACATTGCTTGACTTATCTTTTATTTTTATGTATTATAATAAAGCAGATCACAGCCCCCAACCCCACGTTTTGTGGGAGAGAGGCACAATACATCAGGTTCAACACCACCACTTGGCTAATTGGTGACTTGTTCTGTTGCAAAGCATTCAAATCATTCTTATGACAGGAGGTTACTGTGACCTCGCATCCTCTACACTCCCCTACATGTCAAAAACTAAAACCAAATTCTCTCTTTTTTAATTTTTTCCTCCCCCAATCTGACATAGACCCTCTCTACATCACTTCTTACTAACATTCAATCAACACATGCTATACCTCATTGATGTAGCGGCTGTATGGTAAGAAGCTTGCTTCCCAACGATGTGGTTCTGGGTTCAGCCCCACTCTGTGGTACTTTGGACAGCAAGTGTTTTCTACTAATAAACTCAAGCCAATCAAAGCCTTGTGAGCAGATATGGTACACAGAAGCCAAAAGAAATCCATCGTATGTGTGTGTGTGTGTGTGTGTGTGTGTGTGTATAAATATATATATATATATATATATATATAAGCGCAGGAGTGGCTGTGTGGTACGAAGCTTGCTTACCAACCACATGGTTCCGGGTTCAGTCCCACTGTGTGGCACCTTGGGCAAGTGTCTTCTACTATAGCCTTGGGCCAACCAAAGCCTTGTGAGTGGATCTGGTAAATGGAAACTGAAAGAAGTCCATCGTATATATGTGTGATATAACAGTAGTTGGCAGGGTCAGAGGGGTTGCCGTTGTTTGGAATGGGATACACTACAGTAAGTATATCTCTAAGGGTTTGAATATAAGGGCTAGTTCTGGGGTAGATAGTTTGAAAGGACAGGGCTGGTGGCCATGCTGGGCCACTGCCTTGAAAGGTCAAGCTTGAACAAATCAACCCCAGTGGTGGTAGTAGTAGTGGGGGCAGATACAAAAACACACACACATTCTTTTATTTGTTTGTCGCTATGCTGGAGCACCACCTTTTAGTTAAGCAAACCGACCCCCAGGACTTATTCTATTGGTCTATTTTGCCGAACCACTATGTTACGGGGACATAAATACACCTTTTTAATTCACTCGCCCTCAGTTGGCTCCCACACTACTCGAAACAATCTAGTGAAAGTAGTGTTGTTGCCTCAGACACCAGCAAAGCTTTTGTCCATGTCTGACACAAGTTTCTTGTAAAAACTGCCCCTCAAGAGGTTTCTCCCATCACCAGGCTTGGTCACTTCCTGTCAGACTGCACCATCACAGCAAATGTTGACAGAGCTCTCTCTCTCTCTCTCTGACCTGTATCATCAACCTGGGTGTGTGCTTTAAGCTTTCATTTTGTCCCTTACACTCTTTGTCCTATTACATCAAGTTACCACCACCTTCAATGACCCCCACCCCATTCCTTCCCCTCTTCATTTCTCCCTAACATTTCACACACAAGTATGAGCCACATGATCCAAATCTTCACTCCACCCATCCACACAAACCTCTAAATTACTTAAGTTTTTCAATTCAGTGTAGAAAAAAAAAAAGAAAAGAAAAAGAATCCGAATAAATCTCCTGGATGTGAATGGACTTGGAAAAAGCCTTTTCGGAATCGATAACCAAAGCAGCAGACGCCTACTTCGGTCTATGTGAGTGATCATTATTATTATTATTGTTGCATCACTGAAGACTGGATCTTTGATTTCGACAGTACCAGACATCAAACATCTCTTTATAGGCTTTTCTTTTTGTTTAGATCGTAACTGGGCCTCGTAGTAGGGTAAAGAAATCAAGAGATTTGTTTTGGTTTCTCTCCAATCGAAATCCGAAAACCTTGAGAACGAGACAAGTCAATAGGTTCACCGGACCAATATGCGCTTATAAAGCACTAAATGTGTTTGCACCAAAAACCACAAACATACAAGTTGTGTGTAACTCACTATCTCTCTCTCTCTCTACCTTCCAACATGTGTATATGTAAAACATCGATAATTATCGATGTTTTAAATTCAATCACGCCGTTGAAATCTTTGAGAATAACAGGAGATGAAAAAATAACAATAATTCGCAATTTGTTGCTTCTTGCATTTACAACATCATATTCATTCATTCACACAAATATATATATATATATATATATATATATATATATGTATATATATATATATATATATAAAACAAATAATAAATGAGTATATGCATATATACGTACAGGTATGTGCATACCTACGTCTACCTGTATATATAGGTGCATATCTGGGTACAGGACATTGCAAACAAAACGTAGACAAGAAAATAATAATAACCAGAGTACAGAAAACACACAAGCCACATAGAGAACATTTTCCTTCATCAGCTACCCCCATTTTAACACCGGCGTTTCGAAGAGTTATATATATATATACGTGTGTGTGTGGGTACACTCAATCAAATACGGCATCAAAATAGACGGTGGTGACCCGGTTTCGATTTGAAGTCCAGAATTACATTTAGTTCCACATTCACCGTGAATACAGCTACATGGGAAGACGTGTACGGTAAAGATTCTCCCCACTACCTCAATATTTCATGTTTTACGCTTATTTACACACATCCAGCGACGAGGAGGAGATAGCTACCGGTGAGTTAAGAGCTTGCGATCCTAATTTTCAATCCAGAATATTTCAACATAATACCTACATTTATCTAGTTAACTACTACTTTTAGGAAAGGCATGAATACCACAAGTTTACATGTCTTTATTTGAACAGACAACAAAATCTATTCGATGTAATCATCACTAAGAGTCAATTAATTTAAAACTAAAGACCAAATTGAGAAATTCACCAACAGATATATATGCCAGGGACGAAAATTTCAGTTTAGTTTCGGCGCTAATACCACTGAGAAAAGGCATGAAGGCCAAACATTCTCATTTCATAATTCTATATATAATAATAATAAAAAATGTGATCTTGAAGTCATTGTGTAGCCGTGAGATTTTCACTGAAACCGAAATAAACATGAAACGGTTTCAATTCCCAGCAGGGACTGCTTTCAGTTCGATAATCAATCACAACTTCATATGTTCCGTATTTTCCCCCACCCCCGACCCTGTCTCCTCTCTCCAACATAAACCATTTTTGTTTTCTTTAAATCTTCCTGATTTCCCAAGTCAATAAAATAATGGTTTAGATTCCCCGTGAAAACGGGGATTCTTCCAATGTGCGTGTGTGTGTGTGCAGTCGATTAGATGATTTCTGGTCAAATACATCCCAACCTTTAGAATCCCATCTTAAATTCTATCCTCAGTTACATCTCCAATGTAGCCCTTTATTTAGACGATGGGAGGGCGTGATTTGAAGAGCTTTCTGCTGCTAGTCTTAGCAAGTCGAACAACCAATCTTCTTTGGCTCTATATATATATATATATATATATATATATATATATATATATATATATATAATAATTTTCCCAGAGGATGTAGCAACCGTTACCAATATAGCATAAGAATATGAAAATTTAAAAGTTTAAAAACCTTTTATATATATATATATATATATATATATATATATATATATATATATATATATATATATATATATATATATATATGCGTACGAGTGTGCGTATGTGTGTGTGTTGAAACAATGTCAGTTTAGCGACCTAAGTGTACATTGATTTCTTAGAATGGCACCAAGCCATCATAGATTCGCAGAGAAGGGTGAGCGTTTGAACTTATTTTATCGATCTCAGTGAGACGAAGCACAAAGTCGACCTCTGTGAGATTTGAACCCCCAAAAAATTACGCTCGTAAATCTCAGAATGTGCGAAACAAACCCCACGAACAAGGCTCATTCAATCCGTCTGTTTGTGTATGTATATATATGTATATATGTGTATGTGTAAATATATATTGTGTGCTTATATTTCGCCAAGACTGCTTCAAAATATGTCCTAACACATACAAATACACACAGCCATATATACTGAAGATAAGTTATCTTATTTTATTTTATTCCCAAAATAGAAGATAGATTAATAGATCCAAACACAAACACACAGATGGAAAGGGTGTGTGACTGTATACGCGCGCGCGAATGCGTGTGCGCGTGTTATACATGAACATTCTTACTCTTTGTATCTTATTAACAAAGTGCGTTTCTAGCAGGTATCTATCCAGATGAAATATGTTAAATAAACAAAAAAAAAAACGATACACGGAATACAAAACGTAACCAATGAACATTAAAATCTCAATTGAGACACAACTACACCTCTACATCTACATACATACATACATATATATATATATATGTATGTATGTATACGTGTGTGCGCGCACACATTGCAGGTAAAAAAAAATGATGGAATCCAAAGAATATAGACAACCGTTTATCGAACACGAACTGGAAACAAGTCGATTACGCCAATACCGACAAATACACACATATTTCCAAATGAGGGGGAAATGGTCATGTTGCCAGTTTAGCCAATAAAGTTTAGCACAAACCAAAGATCCCCAAAATGTCCAATGCCATTCCCTGCATATTTGGTTATATATATATATATATATATATATAGTGTGTGTGTATGTATGTAATATACACAGATATATTCCATTCTTATTGTTATGAATTGATTTTGGTTTCACAGAAATTAGGAATTCTTTGTTAGTTTGTTCTTTTTTTCTTTTTAGGTGATAAAACATGTTGAGATAAAAAAAAAAACCGATGGAGAAAGTATGTTTAGTAAATTTCCTACAAGTGATGTCGACAAGCAAAACTACAATGCATAGCATGGGAAACAAAAACAGAAATTACATTGCGAACAGTTTGTGTATATACACACACACACACATATATATATATATACAAATATATATACGAAATACAAACATATAGTTTTAGGGAAAAGAACCAAGGTTCATTGAGTTTTTACCTGTAATTTTGGATTCTGTCCCTATTATATATATATATATATATATATATGCATGCATATTGCGAGCAGAGTGTGTGTGTATATACATATATATATATACATACACACATACACTCTGCTCGCAATATGCATGCATATACACACATATATGTACATAAATGCATTACATAAACACACACACATATATGTACATACATAAATGCATTACACGCACACACATATATATATATATATATATAGACATAAATGCATTACATACACACACACATATATATGTACATACATACACATACGTATTCCATCCTTATTTCCGTTTATTATCAATGGGTAATTTTTTTCGTAGGAAATTAAAGTCGGACTCGTTCTAAAACAAAACATCTGGAAACACTAGAAACATATATACGTGCACAAGGGTAAATCGAAGTATCTATTACCTTGACAGAGCCAGGCGTTAATCCTTCGGTTTTCAATCCCCATGGTAGCCTTTCAGCCATGTTGATTTGTTCTCTATCACACTCTTAACACGACTAACATACTGAGCTATAACACCGTCTCTATATCACTCTGTGTCTTTCTCTCTCACATACAGCCGCCGATTTATTATCACCATCGAAAGCATATACAAGAATTAGTGCTTGATACTGTGTAATTAAATAATCTTGTTTATTTTTATTTAATGCTAATTCAAAATCATTTCGTATAAGTGATTGTAGTTTTTTTCATCTACGACACTAAAACTTCCTTGTTCATTAACATTCTAAAATGGTTTCTCTTCCTCTCAGACACTGAAACTAAAAGTTAGCCTTTTTTTTATTAAGAATAAATATTTATAAAATTTCATAAATACTTTGTATTATTTACTGTTAAATATCATTTAATATTTTCATTTCATTTCACAAATAATTAATGACTTTTAATTTTTTTTTACGAGACTAAACCTGCCAACTGTCTCGTTCACCGACATTCTACATTTGCTCTCTTACGACAATGAAATAATTCGCCGGTATTTACAGTTTTATTATTTTAGAAATAAATTTATTTTATTTATTACTAAATATGATTTAAAATTGTAGTTTCGTTTCCTAAAATACTGAAAGATAATCAATTATTTCTTATTATTTACGACACTAAAACATCCATGCTCGTTCACAAGTATAAATTTTCTGACTTGAAAGGAAAAAAAAGTGAGAGCAAAGGGAAGTAAATCAAGTAAACCAATGGCACAAATTTGGTCAAGTTCGACGTCGAGGGTTGAACCGATCAAACCTCTCTAATTACTTGTCTTCTAAAATCAGGCATAACTTGGCGATCGGTCGACTTACAACATTGTTCTTCGTCTTGAGTTTACTTGGTAGAGTGTGTTTGTTAACTTGACAAGGTCGATTGGCTGTATGCAAATGAGTTCATTACTGGGGTCCGGAACTCTCGTGGGAAAAAAATTTCGTGCCCGGGGGCTGTGAATGCCAGAGGCCTCCACTATCACAGGCTCGACCATATATCTGTCAGACAGTGACTGCATTTCTTAATCCCTCAAAATTACTCCCTCTACCCTTTTCACATGGAGAGTCACTAACATTTTCTTTGAATTTGCTGTAAAGTAAATATTGTTTCACGTTCTAGGACTCACACGGCTAATTACTCAGTTTCCATGGTGCATAAATGGAGGCGCGTGGCTTAGTGGTTGGGGATGTTGGACTCACGACTGTAAGGTTGTGGTTTCAATCCCTAGACCGGGCAATCTGTCGTGTTCTTCAGCAAAACCCTTCATTTCACGTTGATCCAGTCCACTCAGCTGTAGAAATGAGTTTAGCCTGGAGAGGGATGGGCTCTGCCAGGCTTTCTCGCCCTAGATATGCTGTATGGCTGCAGTACCCCAATGACCCCTAAGGGGTTAAAGGACTTCTCAATTGTCAATAAGTGACGGAGATCACACCATTACTCCAGAACGAGGCGCTAGCCTGTAGCAGGGTTATGGGGGCGAGGGGTAGAGGTGATGTAAAGTCCTAGCTTTGGATAAAAGGAAATACAGGAGGATCAGTTAATTACAATTTTATTTAACGTATTCCCCTCTCAGATTCATACTTATTGCAGCAGTCCTTCAGCTTTTCTAAGCCCTGTGAAAAAACTCGAGAGGTTGGGCTTCCAGCCGGGTCTTTCACGATACCCTTAAAGCCAGGAACTTTTCAGCACCCCCGTCGTTCTCATTTACAGCTGTGTCAACTAGAGCAATGTAAAACTTTTACTTCAGAACACAATGAAGTTCCCGGTTCGGAAAGCGAAACCATGATCTTGCGATCGTGAGTGTAACACTCAAAAATCTCCAGGCCACGTGCCTTCACTTCAATTTGCTGAGTGTGGACGAAAGGGACAATGTCCCTAGTGGAGGCGCAATGGCCCAGTGGTTAGAGAAGCGGACTCACGGTCATAAGATCGCGGTTTCGATTCCCAGACCGGTTGTTGTGAGTGTTTATTGAGCGAAAACACCTAAAGCCCCACGGCAGGGGATGGTGGCGAACCCTGCTGTACTCTTCCACCACAACTTTCTTCCTGTTTCTCTTGTACCTGTATTTGAAAGGGCCAGCCTTGTCACACTGTGTCACGCTGAATACCCCCGAGGACTACGTTAATTTCACGAGCAGGCTGTTCCGTTGATCGGATCAACTGGAACCCTCGACGTCTTGAGCGACGGAGTGCCAATAACACAACATATTCGAGGTTAATACTTTTGCGGTAACGGGACGGCAGAGTCAGACAAAATACTTTGTGGATTTTCTTCCAGCTCTTTACGTTCTGAGAGTAAAAGCTATAATTTTTTTCTTTGTAAAAATAAATATTTGCATGCGAAATTTTAAAATAATTCAGCAAAAATTATTTTAAAATTAAAAAGAAAAGCAATTAACAATAAAATATTAATTAATACTGCAAGGGACATAACTTTTGGTTTAATGAAGAGTTACGTCGCCTTACATGTCAAAAGAGTGAAATAAAGGGAAGTGACCGGATGATATCCGGCATACTACCTGAAGTCTTTATCGGTACCACTGATATGATACGTCATTTTGTTTACTGGAAATATTTATACGAAATAAACTCCCGAAATAACGGCATGCAGAATTACGGAAACATTCAAGTTAACGGCACTTTTGGAAATTGTTAACTGGAGAAAACTGCTGAAACATCTTTTGGTGTGATTTAAAATATTTTATTCTTTTGTTCGTTTGTCATAACAAATCGCGATGTCTAGAGAACCCGAGAAACAGAAACGGAAGAGAATAACATTAAGAGTTAGTGAAAAACTAGAGATCATTAAGAAAATGGAACGAGGCATAAAGAGGAGCGAATTAATGACAGAATATAACATCGGATCGTCGACTTTATACGATATCAAGAACTCAAAACAGAAGCTTTTAGACTTTACGACTTGTTCTGAGCCAAACAATAAAGTAACGGATAGGAAGAGTCTGCATAAACCGAGATGTGAAACTTTAGATAAAGTTTTATACGAGTGGTATTCATCGAAGCGATCGGAGGGTGTAGCTATATCTGCGCCCATGATTTTAGCGAAAGCTAAAGATGTGAAAGAAAAACTGGGTTTGAAGACGTCACTTGCTTTCTCGGACGGATGGTTGACTAGATTTAAGACGCGTCATGGAATCGGGAAATTGGACCTTACTGCTGAAAAACAACCAAGAAAACCAGAAGCGGCAACGGCAACAGTATACAGCTCGACATTTGACGAACTTGTTAATCAATATCATCTTACACCTGATCAAATATACAATGCTGACGAAACTTGCCTTTACTGGAAATGTTTACCTGAGAAAATATCGGCAAATTCTAATGAAACAAATGCGAGTTTTTCGAAGTACAACAAAGAACGATTGGTAGTTCTTATGTGTGCAAATGCGTCTGGCCAACACAGGCTAAAACTGTTGGTAATCGGCAAATTCTATCGCCCTAAATCCTTAAAAGGGATCATGAATTTACCAGTTTCTTATAAAACCCAGAAGAATGCATGGATGGATAAGGAACTTTTCCAAAATTGGTTTACTCACGAATTTGTGCCTGCAGTGCGACTTAATCTACACTATTTGGGTAAGCCTTCAGACACGAAATGTATCTTACTCCTTTATAACAGTAAAGGTCATCCCCTTGAATCGAAATTAGTTTCAGATTGTGGAAATATTTTTGCGTGTTACTTACCAGCCAACGTCAGTCATCTTGCACAACCGATGGACCAAGGAATTATACAGAATTTCAAATGTTATTATAGAAATTATTTTATTAAACAATTAATCAATAGCGAACTTTCTATCCCTGACTTTCAGCGCCAATTTACAATTAAAGATGCTCTCTTTGGATCAGCTATTGCATGGACCACGGTTGGATCTGTTACACTTCTAAGAGCATGGAAAAAATTCTGGCCGGTTTTCACGTTTGGCCCTTCCGTTTCCGATGATGGAAATGAAGATGATTTCGAGGAATTTAATGTTCGACAGTGCACGAAAGAAATAATGCAGACATTACAAAAGACACCCTTAGAAAATCCGCTACATAATCTGGAAGATAAAGATATCGAGGATTGGATTACGGTGGACAATGGTATTGAGCTAAGCCAAGTGTCTTCAGATCAGGACATTACTGACAGTGTGGTTAATCCCGAAAATCCAGATGCGGCAATGTGTTCTGAGGAAGACGATGATGAGGAGGAGAATGGAAACGAAACTGTATCTTGGTCTAAAGCTCAGTCATGCATGGACACGATTCTTTCTTATTTTGAACAGAATCCCTGCTTCTCTATGCAACAAGTTATGCAAGCACACATGCTTAAAATTACAATGATTACTACAGAACAAAAGTCGGCGGCACAAAACGATATCAAGACAATCTTAAAGAAAGCCATGGAAGAAAACACGTCCATGCAGTAACGTCTTGTGTAGCAGAATTTAAAATGTTTTTAGAAAAAAGATATCTTTTTTATTGTAAAAGTGTACTGAAAATATTCTTTTGTTTAAGATGTTTCTTTTTTACTTAAGATAAATATTTGGAAAACTTTTGAGCAAAGCAATGTAGGCGAGAAATTCAGCAAAATTTATAAGATCATGTCAATAAATAAAAGGGAAAATATATTTGTACCACCTGATATTGCCCCCGAAATATTCTACATTCATCAAAGAACCTATGTAAGGTAATACAATATATTTTCTCTTTGTTTTCGTTCATTAATATAATCTTACATATTCAACATCTGCTGTTGTTATTATTATTATTATTATTCAAAGGTTTTTTTTTTCATCAAACATTCACCTCATTAACACATATTACAATGCTTCAAGTCAATTACAATACTCGATTATTTTTCTTATTTTCATGTACAATTTACCATACAATAAATATATATTTGTTATTTAACACTTATGCTTTATGATTTACAGTTGTTGTTTTTTCTTATATTTTGAAAAATTTTTGAACAGTCATTGTCGTCATCATCATCATCATCATCATTACTATTATTATGGCGGCGAGCACGCCGAACAAAAATGCTTAGCGGCATGTCATCCGTTTTTACGTTCTGAGTTCAAATTCTACCTGGGTCGACTTTGCCTTTCATCCTTTCAGGGTCGATAAATTAAGTACCATTTAAACAATGGAAACGCAGAATCTGTAGAAAAGGAGACGAAAGTATCAGTTACTTTTTGAGCGAGTGCAGTATACAAGCGCAAAAGGAGTATAAACACAGGCATGACTGTGGAGGTAAAAGAGTGCATTGGGATGTTAACCGAGTGTATGACTTAAAAGAACAGAAAAAGCGGCATTACCCTATCGTCTTGTAGCACTCTTACCCCTCATTATTCCACAACGATCTAACGATGAAGTCTGATAGTCATTTTATGACATCAGAGTTTACCTTCCGGTCTAGAGGCGGACTCAAGGGGAGAGACCTGAGGGGCACGTCCCCCACCACTCAAGAAAAGAAGTGGACCCTTCTAAATAATGTTACTACCCACTTTTCTCCTTGAATTATATTCTCTTCTGCCATCCCTTCGAAAAATTCCTTGATTTCTCTTCATAATTAGTACTGCGCACTTATTTACTTCAAACTGCATTCCAGTATCTTTTCTGGATACTCTTTCAGTTCGGAGCAAAGGGTCTTGGTCTGCCTCATTTCTTTTTAAAATATAGCTTGAGGTTAACCATACAAAGTAGCTGATTTCTTCTTCTTCTTCTTCTTATTATTATTAGTATTCTTATTGTTGTTGTTATTGTTATTGTTATTATTATTATTATTATTGTTGTTGAAGGCGGTGAGCTGGCAGAATCGTTAGCACAGCGGGCGAAAAGTTTAGCGGTATTTCGTCTGCCGCTAAGTTCTGAGTTCAGATTCCGCCGAGGTCGACTTTGCCTTTCATCCTTTTAGAGTCGATGAAATAAGCACCAGTGAAACACTGGGGTCGATGTAATCGACTAGTTCCGTCCCCCAAAATTTCAAGCTTCGTGCCTGTTGAAAAAAAGGATTATTATTAAGGCGGACGAGCTGGCAGAAACGTTAGCACGCCGGGCGAAATGCTTGGCGGTATTTCGTCTGTCTTTATGTTCTGAGTTCAAATTCCGCCGAGGTCGACTTTGCCTTTCATCCTTTCGGGGTCGATTAAATAAGTACCAGTTACGCACTGGGGACGATATAATCGACTTAATCCGTTTGTCTGTCCTTGTTTGTCCCCTCTGTGTGTAGCTCCTTGTGGGCACTAAAGAAATGAGAATCGTTAGCACGCCGGACAAAATGCTTAGCGGCATTTAGTCCGTTTTTATGTTCTGAGTTCAAATTCCACCGACGTTGACTTCCCTTTTCATCCTTTCGGAATAAATTTAGCGGCTAAAAAAAAAAAAAAAAAAAAATACCTACCGTATTTACTCGTGTATAAGTCGTACTATTTTATATAATTTGATTTTGACTGAAAAATTTGGGGTGCAACTTATGCACGGAGCAAATCTGGAATCAAGTTTGAATATGAAAGGAAACAATACAATAATTCGCGTCGAACTGGCAGTGTTAAATTATCAGGTACAGTATTTTCCAGGATTTTTTCTTGCTTCTCACATTCGGAGCTCAGATCCTGCTTAACTCAACTTTGTCTTTCATCCTTTCAGGATCGATAAATAAAGTTCCAATCCATAACTGTGGGTCGAAATAATTCCAGATCGTTAGATGGGATACCTCACAAGTATCTATCTGTCTAGCCCAGTGGTTTCCAACCGGGGTCCATATAAGAGTTTGGGAGGATCCACGCAATAAAATAGTGAATTAGGGATCCAGAGTAGTGTCTTAAGGGCCCCCGAAAAAGGGTTGCTTTAGATCTATGTATTGGTATTTATTGCAAAAAAACAGGAAGGTTTCTTTCTCTAATATTTTACATAGTTCAACTGACACATGTTGTTGGCACTCCGTCGCTTACGACGTCGAGGGTTCCAGTTGATCCGATCAACGGAACAGCCTGCTCGTGAATTTAACGTGCAAGTGGCTGAGCATTCCACAGACACGTGTACCCTTAACGTAGTTCTCGGGGATATTCAGCGTGACACAGAGTGACAAGGTTGACCCTTTGAATTACAGGTACAACAGAAACAGGAAGTAAGAGTGAGAGAAAGTTGTGGTGAAAGAGTACAGCAGGGTTCGCCACAATCCCCTGCCGGAGCCTCGTGGAGCTTTTGGTGTTTTTGCTCAATAAACACTCACAACGCCCGGTCTGGTAATCGAAACCGCGATCCTATGACCGCGAGTCCGCTGCCCTAACCACTGGGTCATTGCGTCTCCACACTCGTCAGTATAGAACCGAATCAAAGTGTTTTAAATAATAATAATAATACATGTAACTCCTACTAAATGTGTTGAGTACCTTTTCTTTCGTGTATGTAACACACACACACTCTCTCTCGAGTAACTGAATTAGGGAAGGGAAAGTACTACTTCTACACAGTTAAAGGGAAGTAACTGTAAAAAAATTCTATATAAAATCCAGGATATTCAAACGAACAGAAATAGTAAATGGCTTCTGTTTCGTTATTGAAATTATTAGCGAATGACATTATTGAAACGGAGATATAACTGGTAGATCAAATTGAAGCATAAAAATATTTTAATGACTGATATACATCGGTTTATGGCTGAACATATTTCTTTTATTTGTTTCAGTCATTTGACTGCAGCCATGCAGGAGCACCGCCTTCTGTCGAACAAATCGACCCCAGGACCTAGTACTTATTCTATCGGTCTCTTTTGCCAAACCGCTAGGTTATAGGGATGTAAACACGCCAACATCGGTTGTCAAGCGATGGTGGGGAGGGACACACAAACATATACATATATACGTCAGGCTTCTTTCAGTTTCCGTCTACCAAATTCACTTACAAAGCTTTGGTCCGTCCGAGGTCATAGTAGAAGATATTTGCCCAAGGTGCCATGCAGTGGGACTGAACCTGGAACCATGTGGTTGGTAAGCAAGCTACTTACCACACAGCCGTTCCTGTGCCTATATGTTTATATAAATTGTTGAACTTACTTGAATTCTCCTCTTAAATATTATTTATATATATATATATATATATATATATATGCATATACATACAGAGAAAATATTTGTAAAGTCACTGTGCACTTTTATAAATAGAATAAAACAAGAATCCTATGCCCATACCTGTACTGATGCTAAAAGATTTTACTTCCAGCATCTTTTATAGAATCCAACCATAATCCCTTCTGTATTCATTTATGACTTATATGTTAACGAAAACGTAACTGCATAGTGACTTTCCAAAACATTATCTATATATGTATGAGCATATAACGCATGATTAAATGTATGAAATAAATACATAAAACTTGATACAAAAATGTAGAGTAAATTCTATATACAAACTACAAGTTATACAGTGGTGGTAACTTCAAATTTCATACTACAATAGCCATTTGTGAAACCCATTGTTTACTCAATAAAAACTTTACAAATGATGAAGAATTTTCTCCCTGTTTATTTCCTTTTGGACAGCAGAATAATGTCTCATCCTTAAAAATCACAATCATGATCTCTTTCTGAATGTGAGATCTGAAATTTTCAGGAAATGTAGGCACATTGAGAAACACGGTTGCAATCATGTAACAGATATTTTTTAAAGTGTCTACATTTCTAGAAAATCTCAGATCTTGTATCCAAAAGTAGATATAATTTACCACTCCATCTGTTCACAAAATCTTTGCTACATAAGCAATGAATTTGATATCAATGTTTACTGACAATTTGTAGTTTGTATATATATATATATATATATATATATATATATATATATATATATGCATGCACATACATACATATTATAAATGAACAAAACAGTAAAAGATAAAAAAGGAAGGCCAACACAAAACTGCACATGGAGAACGCCTTTTATTGACTGTGGTCATCAGCCATGCTGTAGTAGCATGAGAGCAGAGACCATCCGGCAGGAGGCAAGTGACTTTTTCTTTTTATTAGTCAGGGTCAGTAAAGCTGGGAGGGAGAGGGAGGGAGCAGAGAGACAAATACTCATCTGTCCTAAATCCCACAAAATTGGCAATAGCCATATATATATATTTTATAGTTTTCTTTTCATCAAACATAACACATTGAACTAGATGAAGCAACATTGTTTGCTACAAACATATTTGAAGACCAGGGTTGTTTTATTTTTATGCTTTTTAATTATTCTTTCCTTTTCGTTTTTCTTTATTGTAACTGTAGTTTTTTTTATTTTTTATATATATATAGTAGCTGAAATTGAAGTTGCTAGCCTTGCCTGTTTCAGTGGTTTAACCAGAGTGCGATACCTTAAATCTGTGCAGTTTTCTCGCTACAAATTGTTAAGCAACAGATGACAATAAAATACTAAACCAACGACTGATTTAAAAATAAAAATATTTCAGTTTTAAGTTTCATATTTTTTCGTTTCTTCTATTTTTTGCAACAGCAGACATGTCACAAATATAATGCACACACAAACATACAGACACACACACACACACATACATTCTACAACTTAATACATATCACATGGTTTTGTGACTGTTTTTGTCATCATTTATTGTGTTTTTCTTCTTTTTCCTTTTAAGTTCTAACCTGATTTGTTTGAGATCATCATTAATATTTAACTATATAAAAGACCAACATTTTTCATTCACTCATACATTTACATCATTCCTAACATTCAAGACGGAATTATGCAAAGAAGAAAGGGGGAAATAATAATAATGATAATAATAATAATGATGATAATAATCCTGTCTACTAAAGGTACAAGACCTGAAATTTTTTTTTTTGGGGGGGGGGACTAGTTGACTGCATCAACCCCAGTGTTTCATTGGTACGTAATTTACCCCCCACCTCAAAGATGAAAGGTAAAGTCGACCTTGGTGGAATAATGATATTAATAAAATTTAAAATTTTGGCATGAGGCCAGAAATTTTGGGGGAGGGGTTAAGTCAATTGCATTGACCGCAATGCCTAAATGGTACTTAGTTTACAGACCCCCAAAAAGAGTGAAAGGTAAAGTTGACCTTGGAGGAATTTGAACTCAGAATGTAAAGATGTAAAGATAGACGAAATGCCGCTAAGCATTTTGCCCACTGTGCTACCACCGTAGTAATAATAATAATAATAATAATAATAATCCTTTCTACTAAAAGCACAAGGCCCAAAATTTGGAGAAGGGGGATAGTCGATTACATCGACCCCAGTGTTCCACTAATACTTAATTTATCGACCCCTGAAAGAATGAAAGGCAAAGTTGATCTAGGTGGTATTTGAACTCAGAATGTAAAAAAACCCACAAGAATTGTTGTGAAGCATTTTGCTTGACATGCTAACAATTCTGTTCCCTTCAATAATCGTAATAATAATAATCCTTTTTATTATAGACACATGGCCTGAAATTTCAAGGGTGAGAAACTAGCTGATTACACTGACCCCTATGTGCTCTTAACCGGTTCTTATTTTATCAACTCTAAAAGGATCAAGGGTACAAACTGACCTTGGCGGCATTTGAACTCAGAATGTAAAGACAGATGAAATGCCACTCAGCACTTCGTCCGACATGCTAACAATTCTACCAGCTCGCCAGCTTAACAACAATAATAATAATAATAATAATAATAATAATAATAACAATAGTAATAATAATAATTATTTAAGAAGCCTAATAAGACAAATCAAATTTTTTTGTTAATCAGCCAATGGAAAATAACTTTTTCCTTTGTAAATTAGAATCAACAGAGAGTAAATAAGTATTTCAGTCCCTAAACTTTAAAGTAAGCTAAAAAAAAAAAATCTTGATCATCTATGTAAAATTTTGTATAAAAAAAAAAAAAAAAAAGCATATACACACAGATGATAAAAACGAAATTCCTTTGTAAAACCCAATAAAACTAACTAAAATGTCAGCCCTAGCTAAACACATGTCGAAACTCTGGGGAAATTATTTTATGGTTAGAAGTCTATGAAATTAAAATTTGAGGGTGGGGGTGGAATTCAATATTTGCAAATGACATGAGTCTAAATAAAAATTCCTTCAGTAGGTTAGATAGATGTAATCTAACAGAAGGTACCACCAGAAAGAAGGGTGCCACAAAACTGGAAGGTACCACGAGATATAAGGGCACCACCAAATATATGGTTACCATGAGTCACAAGGGTACTACCAGATATATAGGTACCATGAGATAGAAGGGTACCACCAGATATATGGGTACCATGAGATAGAAGGGTACCACCAGATATATGGGTACCACAAGATATAAGGACACCACCAAATATATGGGTACCACGAGTCACAAGGGTACTACTAGATATATAGGTGCTATGAGATACAAGGGTACCACCAGATATATGGGTACCATGAGATACAAGTGTACCAGCAGATGTATGGGTACTACAAGATATAAGGACACCACCAAATATATGGGTACCACGAGATGTAAGGGTATCACCAGATATATGAGTACTATGCGATACATGGGTACCACCAGATATATGGGCACCATGAGATACAAGGGTACCACCAGATATAAGGACACCACCAAATATATGGGTATCACAAGATATATGAGTACCACGGGATGTAAGGGTACCACCAGATATATGAGTACCATGAGATACAAGGGTATCACCAAATATATGGGTACCACCAGATATAAGGGTACCACTGGTAGTAAGATGACTGACAGAAGGGTCATCTACAAATGACAGTCCTTTTGGTTAAGTAAGGATTTTCAATGTAACTAGATAGTAGTAGTAGTGGTGGTGGTGGTGATGGTGCTAGCAGTAGTAGTAGCAGCAGCAGCTGAGTGCAATAAATAGGATGGTAGGAAACTTTACCACAAGACACTGTTTCATCACACGATTCCCAATAGAATTAAAATGCTGCATAATTTCAATAAATAAGCAGTTTAACACTGGAAACCTAAATAACAGCTGACTTGTTGAAGAAATTAAAATCTACAAAGTTAAGCTAGGTGCCACATTTTCTTCGTCTTTAAAGAAATTTTAGAAAAAAAGAAAAATCTTTGAAATTGGTAAGTATTTGTTCGTTTTTGGTGGGGTTTATTTTTTTAAATGTGAAGATGAGATAGATGCAAACTTGCAAGAACATACAAAGTACAAACATGAGGCCCGCAGAAATTAATTTGAAATGCACAGTGCATCAGTAACCAGGAAGTGCTTATCTTAACAGAACAAAAAAAAAAAAAAAACAAAAAAAACAGCAGCTTAGTTTTTTTTTTGTTTGGTTTAGTTTGTTTTCTTTTTTTTTTAATTTTCTTTTCCTTAACGAAAGAATATCGAATCGAAGTGACAGAATATTGAAATACTAATTCTTTGACCATTAAACATTAAGAGAAAGTGTACACTAAACAAAGGAAAGGAAAAAAAAGAAAAGAAAAGAAAGAGGAACTTTAAAACTAAAAGAGTGACTTGTGTGGACGGAAAAATAGAGAGGAAAAAAAAAAAAGAAAAAAGAAGACTGAAATCTTTAAAATGATGTTTGCAGAGGAATTCTTACAACCAAGGCTTGTTCTACACAAACTATTTCAATGTTGAAATTATAATGGAATAATTACTATGAAGCATTGTGTAGAATATATTGTATTATAATTATAATTTGGGAGGAATTGTTCTAATGGCACCACTCGTTAACTGAAGAATATGGAAATAAATATTTCACTATTTCTTTAAAAAACTTGTAAAATAATGATTCTTTTTAATTTTGGCACAAGGCCAGCAATTTTGAGGGCGGAAAGGAGCAAGTAGGTTATATCGAATCCCCGGTACCCGACTGGGGTTCTGTTTTACTGACCACCCCCACTCCACCTCACCCACCCTGAAAGGACGAAAGACAAAGATGAACTTGGCAGGATTTGAACTCAGAAACGTAAAGAGCCAGGATTAAAAAAAAAAAAAAAATCTACTAAGCATTTCGCCTGGTGTGTCAATGATTCTGCCAGCTCGCCAAAATTACACTAGTAAAATAATAACAATAATGAAAATAAAAAAATTACCTAAGGACCTAAAGTTGAATGGGGGTGGTGGGGTGAGGAGCCTTATCACTTCAAAGTTAATAATTTATGCAAATTAAATAAATCTGTCTAGCCTTCCATACATTGTCTCAAAATTAGTTTCTACTCTTGGGATGTGACAAGGGAGATATATTGCTTTAAAATTAACTTATGCAATGTTTATATGTAAATTAAATAAATTTACCTGTCTTTACCTATCTTGTCTTCACTATTAGTTTCTACAGTTAGATTTAAAAGGTTGTTTAGCATACCGTCTTTTGTACAGGTATTTATGTGAACAGAGAATCTCAGGTGTATATTTGGAAGAGAACAAAGGAAAAATACAATTAGAGTAGACTTAAAATTATTATTGATTATTTATTAAAAAAATGAAAAGAAAAAAATATTGTGTGTTGAGAAGGAAGAATGGAGTAGCTTAAAGGATTTAAAATTTCAAATGGGGGTGGGGTGGGGTGGATGAAGGAAATTAGCAGGTGTCTCATTGAAAAATATGGAAGAAACTGTAAAGTTAATAAGGATGAATAAAGGAAGGAATTAAACTGATATCAAATATATGAGAATTGCGTAGAGATGAAAGATTTAAGTGGTGGCTAGGAGGAGGAGAGAGAGAGAAAGGAAAAAGACTATGGAGTTTAAGCAGAGAGAAATTATATGAGAGAGAGAGAGAGAGATGGTACAGACAGATAAAGAGAGAGAGAGATGGTACAGACAAATAAAGAGAGAGAGAGATATAAATCGATAGATAAATTGACAAAGAGAAAAAGAGAGATAGATAAGAGACAGTGAGAAAGAGATAGATAGTTAGATAGATAGCTTTACAGTAAATAGATAGATAGATAGAATAATAGATGGATAGATAGAGAGATTGGTGGATAGATAGAGAGACAGATGATAGATAGCTTTAGAGTAGATAGATAGATAAACAGATGGTAGTCAGCGATAGACAGACGATAGAGGGCTTTAAAGTAGATAGATAGATGGACAGATGGTAGATAGCGATAGAGTAGAGAGATAGATACAGAGATGGTAGGTAACGATGGACAGACAGACAGACAGATGGTGGATTGCACTAAAGCAGATAGATAGAGAAGTGTGTGTGTGTATGGGGAAGATGGAAAGTTCTAACAACAGTAGTGTAGATTGGAGGTGGGGTGGGTGGGGGCAGGAAGAAGCAAACATAGATAGCACCGATTTGGATCAAATCTAAGGAGCATCAAAGATAAAAGGTACACCAAAAGAAAAACAAAAAAACAAAAAAAGAAAATAACCCACAAGAACTCTGCTAAGGAATTAACAGAAAAAGAACAAAGAAACAAAAACAAAATTTTAAAAAAACAATAGAACGGGGGGGGGGGATCCTCTTACAGGTTTTGAGAAGCACACCAATGGTAAACCAACATGAAGGTAGGCAGGCAGGCAGGCAAACAATTGCAGCTTCATCGACATGCTTCAATTCCAAATGAGCTGCGCAACATATAAAAAAAAAAAGGATGTTTTTGTATGTGAGTATGCATGTGTGAGTGTACATGGGTGCGTGTGTGTGTGTGTGTGTGTGTGTTGTTGTTGTTGTTGTGGCGGCAAAGAGACTGCCGAAGCAAAGGAGTGTTGAAGATTCAAATGGTTGTTTTCGGTGCATAGTCTTTGGCGTGAGGATTCAAGTTTGATTTGACAATCACATCTTCCTTGGCGTATTTGCTGGTGAAGAGTGGAGACGATTCTGTTGATGTATGAAGACCGTTGAATGTGTTAGTTGATGGTAGCAGTGCCATCGTTTCTGCCATTTTGGATTTTATGTCTGTAATTTCCAATTCTTTCTTCTGTACAATATCTGGAAAAGGTAAACAAAAAAAAAAGGAAAAAAAAAGAAAAAGAAAAATTTAAATTAATATGATTGAATTTTTCACTTTTCTTGTTACCTCTCTCTCTCTCTCTGGCCAGGTAACCATGTACCTTCTCTAAAGCAAGACACCTGTTTCTAGCTCTCTCTCTCTCACTCTTTGTCACACTCTAACCTTTCATCATCTGACACAAGATCACCTCCTCCAATGACCCCCTCCCCTCTCAAAATTCCTTGTCTTGCAAGTTACTTGGTGACCCTGCCAGTGCTGAAACAACCAGTCTACACTGCAAAGTGGTTGACATTTGGAACAGCACCCAGCTGTAAGACCTATGCCAAAACTGACCTCGCCTGTGCTGGTGCCACGTAAAAAGCACTCGGTCCACTCTGTGGAGTGGTTGGTGTTAGGAAGGGCATCCAGCCATTAAAAACCCTATCAAAACAAACAGAGTAGCCTGGGGTAGTCTTCTACCTGACTGGCACCTGTCAAACTGACCAACCCATGCCTGCATGGAAAGCAGACGTTAAATGACGATGATGATATTTTGCTGAAGCAAGGTGGCGAGCTAGCAGAATCGTTAGCACACCAGGTGAAATGCTTAGCAATATTTCGCCTGTCTTTATGTTCTGAGTTCAAATTCTTCCGAGGTCGACTTTGCCTTTCATCCTTTCGGGGAGAAACAAGCTTCTCACCGCACAGCCACACCTGTCCTTACATCATATATCAAATACAGGACATATTTTAGCATTTAAACCAGCCATATGAAGCCCAGATATGCTTCCTGCCTTATGTTCTATCCAGCCTATCACACCTGCCCTTCAATGCCACAATAAAATACACAAATCTCATCTTCAAAATTTTGAAGCAACAAAATAATGCAAGGCTAATTAAAAACAATGTGAATGAAAAAACCAGAACATTTGAGAGAATAATTTGAATGCTAAAGGGTTAAATAAATAATAAATAAATATAAAAAGAAAGAGACAGGTTAACATGTACTTACTTTTCAGAATTTCAATTTCCCGTTTAGCTTCCCCAAGTGCAGAAAATAAATCCAATTTTAATCGGGTTTCTGCACTCAGGCTGTTTTCCAGGTGTGTATTTTTGTCTTGCATTGCCGCAAGTGCTGACATTAAAATTTCTGTTTCATTCTGGTTTTCTTTGTATTGACGAAGATTCTGAAATTGTAAAAGAAAACCACTTTTGTCTTGTAACTGTGGAATTCGTTTTTGGAGACCTCTGGAAGATATGCTGTGATTAAGACCCAGCAAGTAAAGTGAGATCACAGCCATAGCCTATACCAGTGTCGCATAACCAACCCATTTAAAAAGTACCTTTGAATCGACAGGCGACAAGCTGTGCTTGAGGAAACCTTTTGAGTCAAGTAAAATCAAAAATCAAATCACAATCAAGAATGGAAATTGTAGATGTGGCCAATGCCAGTGCTGCCTGACTGGGTCTCGTGCTGGTGGCACAAAATAAGTACCATTGTGCCGCCTGACTGGATCTTGTGCTAGTGGCACACAATAAGCACCATTCATGCGTGGGTCGTTGCCAGTGCCACCTGACTGGCTCCCCGTGCCAGTGACATGTAAAAAGCACCATCCAACTGTGGTCAATGCCAGCTCCCTCCCCACTCTGACTTGCTCTTGTGCCAGTAACACATAAAATCTGAATGTGGCCGATGCCAGTGCTGCCTGACTGGCTCCCGTGCTGGTGGCACGTAAAAAGCACCCACTACACTCTCGGAGTGGTTGGCATTAGGAAGGGCATCCAGCTGCAGAAACACTGCCAGATCAAATTGGATCCTGGTGTGGCCTCCTGGCTGACCAGTGGTCAGTCAAACAGTCCAACCCATGCCAGAATGGAAAGCGGATGTTAAACGATGATGATGATATTCTTTTACATATTCATAGGCATAGTCATGGCCATGTGGTAAGAAATTTGCTTCCCAACCATGTGGTTTTGAGTTCAGTCCCACAGCATGGCACCTTGAGTAAATGCCTTCTACTAAAGTCCTGGGCCAACCCTGTGTGTAGATTTGGTAGATGGCTACTGGAAGAAGCTCATTGTATATGTGTGTGTATGATCATCATCGTTTAACATCTGCTTTCCATACTGGCATGGGTTAGATGGTTTGACAGGAGCTGGTCAGGAAGGAGCCCGCAACAGACTTCTGTGTGTGTGTGTCCTTGGCTCGACATCATGTAATGGTTGTAATGGAGCATCACTGCCATACAAATGATGGTGTTTGTTTCCAGTCTTCCATGAAAAACGTCTAGCTAAAAGAAAATATTATCCTGCTTGGAAACAGTTGAAGGTTGGCAACAGAAAGAGCACCAGGTCATAGAAAATCTATATCTGAAAAGATGAGTTTTTTTTTAAAGCAAAAATGTCTGTGATCCATATGTCTGCCCCGCTCCACCACGTTTAACCTGGGGCCAAAACAACAACAAACAAGAGAGATTTAGGAAGACATTAGTTACCTGTACTTCTCTTTCTACCTGTCTAAACTGTTCTTCTCTGACCTTTAATTCTCTCCGCAACTGTTTCAGATCATTTTCGGTATCTCTTCGTCGAGCTTTGCAGTTTTCTGAACATTCATCTCTGGGAATATAAACATTAACTAATATAAATATACGTTATTAAGCTGGTGTTCGAAACATAACATGAAATTTTAATTTAGGGAGATGTACTTGCATAGCAAGTGACCTGATCTGAGATTGTGGGCTGGAACGAAAACAATTGCAGAGTGGAAGGTGTTTATAAGCCATTTAAAATAACACACAAAAGCCATCAGATTCACTTCAACATTTAAATTTAATTTGTCAAAATATTTTTGTTGCGGTCTCAAAGTGACAAAAATATTTTGACAAATTAAATTTAAATGTTGAAGTGAATCTAACGGTTTTTGTGTGTTATTTTAAATGGCTTATAAACACCTTCCACGCTGCAATTATTTTAATTTAGATTATTTCAAAACAGAGTGTTTGTGTCATAGAAGCAGGGGCAATCTCAGAAGGGTTGATATCAAAAGGATTGAAGACAAAGATGTTTAAAAGAAAGAAAGCCAGATTAATAACACCACCTTGCAGCAGCCAACAAAACAGCCCTGGTTGCAGACTCTTCGGCTTTTTTAGCCTTACGTTCAGAAGCCAGCTGTTGCTCTATTACACATTTTCCTTTGCGCTCTTCTTGTAGTTTACGCTCCAAGATAGAGAGGTTCTGTTTATCTTGTTGTCTGCAGGTCACCAGATTGTGTAGTCTGAAGAATTAACAGAAATAAAATCAAAACATATTCATACATGGATATCTCTTTGACAATTTTGTAACTAAAAACATGATGGACGGGATAATGGAATCCTAGATACCTCTTAAAAGACATGATGGTCATGGTTAGAATACTTTTAGTCAGAGGTTTTACTCAAGCAGCAGCAACAACAACAACAACAACTACTACTACTATATTCGTGGCTCCTCTCATTAACTTTCAATCTGAAAATCTGTCTGGACAGGCCACATCTAACCCATGCCAGCATGGCAAAACAGACAATATAAAAAAAAAAACACTGCTGCTGCTGATAGTGATGGTTGTGGTGGTAATGATAATGATGACGGCGATGATGATGATGATGATGGTGTTGTTGATGAAGGGGATGATGATGATGATGGTGGTGGTGGTGGCAATGATGATGATGATGATGATGATGTTGGATGGTAATGATGAGTGATAGTGGTGATTGATGGTGACGATGATGATGATGGTGTTGTTGATGAAGGGGATGATGGTGATGATGGTGGTGGTGGTGGTGGTGGCAATGATGATGATGATGATGATGGTGGTGGTGGTGATGGTGGTGGCAATGATGATGTTGATGATGATGATGATGATGATGATGAAACAACAACCCCCAGTGAGCCAACAAACATTTAGTTCAGTGCTGGACCCCACACTTACTTGTTCTGTAAATTTTCATTGTCTTGCTGAAGTTGATATAATTCTGACCGCATGGATTTGTCTGACAGTGACATATTTGTAATTTGTGACCGTAACTCTTGTTCGGAATTACGACTAGACTGAAGATCTGCTTTCAAGCGTTTTACATCATTCTCTAATCTGAAATTAAAGGAAAAAGGACAAACATGAAGCTAAATATTTAATAGCAGAAGCAAAGTCGTAACAGATATATTGACATAGCCAGACATTTTCAGCCAAATATGTTATGAATACATTGTTGTTGTAAAAGGGAGAAGTTCTTTTTTTTTTCTTTCTCCTGTGACATAAACAACAGCGACTAGCATATTTGTGTTTGAATCAGCCAGAACATATTGATTTCTAATTTTGGCACAAGGCCAGCAATTTCGGGGGAGGTGTTAAGTCAACTGCACCCCGCTCCCCCCTGCACTCAACTGGTACTTATTTTATCGACCCTGAAAGGATGAATGGCAAAGATGACCTTGGTGGAATTTGAACTCAGAACGTGAAGACAGACAAAATGCCATTAAGCATTCTGCCCAGCACGCTAACGATTCTGCCAGCTCGCCACCATAATCAGCAAGAATATATTAAGAGATATTTTGCTATGCCTTTTTTTATCCTTTACTCATTTCATTCTTTGAACTGTGCCCATGCTAGAGCACTGTCTCAAAGAGTTTTTTAGTTGAACAAAATTGACCCTAGTAATTTTTTTTTTTTTCTAAATCTGGTAGTTATTTTATTTGCCTGTTTTGCTGAACCACCAACTTACAGGCATGTAAACAAACCAACACTGGCTGTCAAGCAGTGAGGGGACAGACACACACAAACAAACATGACAGGCTTCCACAGTTTTCATTGACCAAATTCAATCACAAATTATTGGTCAGCCCAAGACTATAATGGAAGACAATTGCCTAAAGTGCCACACAATGGGATTGAACATAAAACCTCATGGTTGCAAAGAGAGCATCTTAACCACACAGCCAAACAGAGTGCACCGCTAAACATCCCCTTATTCCCAAGTCTACATTTACCTATCAATATATAGGGGCCCCAGTAACATAACACACTGAGTAAGCTGTGACATGGTCACACAATCTGCATGGGTTAGATGGAATTTGTTGGGACAAGTTTTCTACAGCCAGATGCCCCCACCCCATCACCAATCATCATCTGTTCAACATCCACATTTCCATGTGCGCATGACACAAATGGAACTTGTTGAGGTAGATTTTCTACAGCTGAATGCCCTTCCTGCTGTCAACCCTCATCCGTTTCCAAGTAAAGTAATATTTTTACCATGGCAGACAAGAAACAAATAACATCGTTTGTACAAGGGCGACATTTATCTTACAACCATCACATGACGTCAAGAAGGAAAAACAAAAGAAAGAAAAAAAAAACTACAAATAAACAAAATCAAAACCAAAACTTACCTGTTTATTACTTCATCTTTGTTGTTGTTAAATGTTGGAGAAATGTCTTTATTGTAATTTTTACCTTTCTTTGAATTATTCTCTTTATTACTGTTTAGTTTGTTACCTTGCGATTTCGAAACAGTGTTAGATTTGTACGATTTGGTATGTTGATCATTTTCTGTGCTTTCATCATAGTCATTTACATTAGATTTTTTTGATAAAGGCTGTTCTATGAAATCGTATTCTTCTTCGTCGTCATCATCTGTGTTTTTCGTTAAATGTTTTGTTTTGTCTTTGTCCTCGTTATCTGTTTTATGAGATTTTTTTCCTGGAACTCCATTTGAAATAACTTCTTCGTCTGTTTTAGAAGAAAGAGCTGCAACAGAGACACAAACAACACGGTCAGCAACAGAATATTATAAGGATCTTCTCACTGGGAACGATGCCCTACACTTCAAGAGGAAGGAAGAATTATGTGATGTAATCAGTTCAATTGTGTGGCACTTTGGGCAAGTGTCTTCCAACATAGCCCAGGCCAACCAAACGCTTGTGAATGGATTTGGGAGACTGACAGAATCTGATTGTATATGAATGTACATATGCAGTGTGTGTGCGCACATGCATGCATGTGTGTTCGTATCTTCTATTCTTGACACGATTTGATAGTTTTAAATGAGCTTGTATGACACTATCATACATGTCATGTCACTTGTTTCCAATCTTCCACGAAAACATGCCCGGTCATGAACAGGGCCGGCTCAAGGTACTGACAACTCAGGCACCACATGCTAGGGGGCGCCAGCAATACTAGGGCCGGCCCTGATCATGAGGAAGTATTACCGGGCTTGGAAACAATCGAGAGTTGGCGACAGAAAGGGCATCCGGTCAATGAGGTTTCGTTTGAATCGTGCAAATGGACAATAAAACGACATTAATGACGAACGAAATAATTTGATTTCAAGAAGTAAGGGAGGCAACCCATGATGACTTGGAGTTGCTTTAACCATCTTCAATAAAACATCAGTGCACAATCATGTACATTTACTTTGTGATTCTCCTATCGTTATTCAGCAAAAATGGTAAAGTCCATCCTTTGCAGTAGATTATTATTATTATTATAACAGTGAATAGTATCCAAAGTTATCTCCCATACCTCTCAAAATAATTTTGTTTTTCACTGCAAAACTTATTGCCAGTTAGCCTTTGACTTCTGTATTTGATGACATAAAAGCGACACGGCCATATTAGAAGAACCCTAAATTTAGCAGCGCATATTTGGAACAAAAAGTTTTCGGGTCATTAAAGCATATAGAAGAGGCCCAGCCTTGCACATGGGACCAGAAGTGCTTTTTCCCCCCCGAGACATTTTAAAACAAAAATAAGCGCATTTTATATACCACCAAATATGGTAACTAAGGTATTTCAAATGGATGGTGACTTCTATGAAATTAGTACAATGCCTTATTAAGATCTGATTAAGAATGCTTATATCATCATCGTTATGTAGACTCACATCTAGATGACATTATGTTCACAGGGTAACTGGAGAATTGACAGTTACTACATCACCAACATTAAGTTGCATTTGATGTCAAGGATACACTTTAGCACTCTCACCTCTTAGAACAGCATCCTTTCCTAATTAGTTATTGTAATCAAAATTAACAGGACCCAAACTCATTATTTAAAACTATCAGCTGGTTATTGTTACTGAAAAGTTTTCATCCTAAAGTAACAAACTATTTCCACTGTATATTTTGTATGTGAATATACACACATATATATAATAATAATAAATAATAAATGCGCCCTTTTAAAGCCGAGCAAGGCTCGTGGGCCTGGTTTCCTGGTTTCAATGGCGTATATGTTCCCCAGCTGGAGAGGACGCCAATCCATCGCAGTGTTACTCATTTAATTTTAATATGTGTGTGTGCACGCGTAGTGTGTATGGGTGTGTGTGTGTGCACGCGTGGTGTGTATGTGTGTGTGTGTATATATATATATATATATATATATATATATATATATATAGATATAAATAGATAGATAGTTAGATAATTAGATAGATAGATAGATAGATAGTTAGTTAGTTAGTTAGTTAGATAGATAGATAGATAGATAGATAGATAGATAGATAGATAGATAGATAGATAGACAGATAGATACATTTCTTTTATTAGCCACACAGGGCTCAACGAAGATGGGACAAATACAATGTAGAGCTTTTCTTTTTGGAAGGGGGAAAGGAAGGAAAAAAAAAAAAAAAAAAAAAAAAAAATTGGTGGTGTCGATCAAAAGGGATCGTAGGAAGGGAAAAAGGGGCAGTTCGATCAAAAGGGATCGAAAAAAAAGAAAAGGAAAGGCCGATCAATAGGGATCATGTATCACACAGTAATGTTCTCGTGTAAAAAGAGGGGAGGACAGTTTAGGTTTAGCCGTGGAAGGAAAAGCCTACGGAAAAGACCACGGTAACCTTGGTCAATATTCTCATTGAAGAAACTATAACAGTAAGTGACTCTCTTTTGCCTTTTTGTTTTATTTATTTTTTCTTGTTCATAGGGTTATGCTCAAGATGGCTCCGTCGTTCACACGTGCCATCCTTGCTACATTCACCCATCTTTTTTTGAAGCATTCACTAGACAAGACTTCCCTTTCTACTCTCAACTTCCTCTTCAGGTGATACTTGAAGAAGTTGATGAGAGATTGCCCAGAGAGGAAAGTCTTTGTCTCTAGACCTTTCAGACGCGTCCACCATACACATTCTTTCGCCATAGCCACAAGTACGATGAAAATAGCTCTTCCTTCCCGTTTAAAGGAAGGAGGCGCGACAATATTCACGATAGACTCGGCTGATAGACCGACTCGTCCCACACGCGATAGCAGTTGTTCGACGTAAGCCCACAGCTCGGAAATGGTGGGACACTGTACGAGTGCGTGCAGAACGGTTTCGTCGCTCTGCCGGCATCTCGGACAGGTCAGCCTCGTGTTTCTCGAGCCATGCCTGTAGAGCTTATCCCGAACGGGTAGTGCTTCTCGATAGCACTGCCAGGCCAGGGATCTCTGGAAGTTGTCCATAGGTCCCGGCCCGAAGGTCGTCTTAAACAGGCGGGTCAGGTATTCCTCGTCGACGCCCAGGTTCGCCCCGAGATCGTCGTCGTACCTTCCCTCCACTAATCCACTATAGAATGCGTTAGTTGTGATGCAGTCGCTCAAGGTTGACCCGGGTTGTTGGAGTTGCCGAAGAGCAGCGCGACACTCGCGGTGCCATTCGCCCTTCCTCGGCCTCTTCTTGATCCATGACTGCAGTTCGGTCATGGAGACGAGCTGCGGGAAAGCGCGCCGCACAAACGGTGACCACACCTGTTCACCGCTGTCTACGTAGAGCCGGAGATAGACAGATAGATAGATAGATAGTTAGATAGATAGATAGATAGATAGATAGACAGATAGATAGATAGATAGATAGATATATAGATAGATAGATAGGTAGATAGATAGATAGATAGATAGATAAATAGATAGATAGATAGATAGATAGATAGATAGATAGATAGTTAGTTAGATAGTTAGTTAGATAGATAGAAAGATAGATATAGAAAGAGATAGAAAAGGTGAGGGACAAAGAAGAGGAGGGAGGACCGAATAAGACGGGGAGTTGGGAGTGGAGGAAGATAATTAGAAATATACAGTAATGTATGTGCGTGTGCATGCACAGGTACATCTGCCACACATTTCATGCCTTGTAAATACAGTTAAAACGTATCTATAACAAAGAAACGTCAAGATAACAGCGTGATTATAGAAAAGTAGAAGAGCCAAAGATATTTTTTTGGTGGTGGGTCTTACCTCGCTGTTTTTCTGAATAAGAATTCTGAATATCAGGCGGTAAAGCTTTCAGTAAAAGTAATATATAAAATTCATTTGCTTTTTGAACTTCTTTTTGTTTACGCTAAATAAATAGAAGAAAGAAAAAGAAAGAAATTGAAATAAGAATATACAAGGAAATTAATATAAGTAGTTAGATGGAAAAACTTTTATTTCAAACTTCATTGGGCAACGCTAAACATTAATATACCAAGTTAATGAGGGAACCTCTGTGTGGTCACTTGATATACAAGAAACAGCTGTCAAATCCCCCTTAGATCACAACCCACATTGTGCAGTCTTTGGTTCTCTGCACACGGGGAAAAGTTGAAATGGTCACATTAGGGTTCCTGGTCAAGAACACACCATGCAACATAAATTGTGGACATAGAACTGATTCTGCCAATTCCAAATTATAAAGAACACATACATCTAATATATAAAATAGAGATGTGTGTGTGTATTCGCTTATCTAATATATAAAATAAAGATGTGTATGTATTCGCTTATCACGTGAAAACGGCTTCACCGTTTACTTCCATACTTGTGATGCACGAATAACTTCAACTCGGACATATAATAGGGTCTTCATTTGATTTTTTCTCATAAAAATAAAAGATATTGCTTTATATTTATGATTCACTTCTTTCAAAAATGTTTCTCAATGTCAACTTCCGGTACGGATGTGACAAAACGGCGACGTCTCTCACTCTATTTTAATGTTCTCTATTTGTAAACAACTACGATAAATTACTGAAAGACATATTCAAGAAGTTCATAAATTTAAATATTCCGTACAAGATATTTTTAAACTACGAAATATGTCCTCAAATACTTCACACCCTCATCATCATCGTTTAACGTCCGCCTTCCATGCTAGCATGGGTTGGACGATTTGACTGAGGACTGACAAACCAGAAGGCTGCACCAGGCTCCAATCTGATCTGGCAGAGTTTCTACAGCTGGATGCCCTTCCTAACACCAACCACTCCGAGAGTGTAGTATATAAAAATCTACATTACATAATCTATACAATGAACATAAAATTTGTGTTTGATTTCAAAAAGAGAAAACTTAATTTGAATAACTTACCAATCTCATTCTGTATGAAATGTAACTTTTAAAACCAAATCCTAAAGTGACGACTGGGTATCCTATGCTGAAAGAGAGAAAGACGAGAGTGTGTGTCAATGTCCACGCAGGGAACAGTAAACATACATTAGGAATTACTAGAAGATCGTATATAGTAACTGCCATGTTAAAATGTTAATTAGCTGCAATCAATTTGTGTGTGTGTGTGTATATCATCATCATCATTTAGCATCTGTTATCCATGCAGGCATGGGTTGGACAGTTTAACATGGGCTGGTAAGCTTAGGGGCTGCACCAGACCCCTGTCTGATTTGGCATGGTTTTCTAGGGATGGATGCCCTTCCTAACACCAACCACTCCAAGAGCGTACGGAGTGCTTTTACGTACCACCGGCATGGGCGTCAGTTTGCAGGGCACCAATATCTGCCATGACTATGATTTCACTAGGCTCGAGGGATCTTCTTCTCGAGCCCAGCATATTGCCAAAGGTCTTGCTAATTTGTCATTGCCTCTGTGACATCATTGGCATTACGAGGAGCATCCAGCCAAAGAAACCATGTCAAAACAGGCAGCAGAGTCTGGTCTTCTGACTGGCATGGGTTGCTGTGGAACAGCAACCCATGCCAGCCCAGCATGGACAACATGTTAGATGATGATGATGATGATAACAATAACTCTAAGTTCTTTCTCTTAGCTAATTTTTGTTTAAATTATGCACACATCCACACACAAACATCCATACACATTTATATACAAGTGACTATATCCTGTCATGACCTCCTGTTACATAAATTTTTCATACATAATGGATGGGATTACCAAAGAACATTCCAGCTGTTTTGGATCCCGCGTTTATTACAACACCAGCACACACAATATACACTTATAAGTATTTCATGACAAACTTTACACGAGACTTTACTGACCATTTTTTCTTTTTCTTTTTTAACATGAATAATGTCATCATGACATCACCAGTAGAAAAATTAGCCATCAAGACTGGAGCCCTCTCTGCCTTGTGACAGTTTAAATCTGCTCTGAACATAATGAAATAATAACATATTTGTCTGTAATCATGGACAGCAGCGCTAACAAATCTCGTTTAGGGTTCAGGACTTTTTTCCAGTCGTATTGCCTTATGTCTCCTCATACAAGCTGAGACATAACATAATGAGGTGGACCAAGCAGGTTTATAGTTCAAATCTTAACAACTGGTAATTTTATATCCATTAAGAAGAGGCTGGGCAAAGTTCAGAGAGCTTTTATCTTTGTTGATAAGAAAAGGCCTCTCCCCTCTGAGTGAAAGGCAGATTGTATGATGCCTGTGTGCAAGCAGCCATGCTACATGGCAGTGAAACATGGGCTGTGACTGCATAGGATATGCAAAAGGCTTCAGAGAAATTAAACTAGCATGCTCCGCTGGATGTGCAATGTCAGTGTGCATGGAGACAGAGTGTAAGTGATTTAAGAGAAGAAACAGATGTCATGTGCAAGAGAGAAGACTGCACTGATCTGGCCATGTGATGCATATGGATGAGGACAAATGCGTAAAGAAGTGATGATCTTTAGCAGTGGATCGAACCTGTGGAATCATGTGTTTGGGAAGCAAGCTTCTAACCACACAACCAGTATGTAATGCATGTATGTATATACACATCGACAAACAGACAGATAGATATGTTAAGAACATTGGAAGAGAATAGTTACCAGTGTGCTGCAAATGGTCGACAAAGGGCTAAATTGAAAGGTAAACTCTTTAATTCTCGTAATCTGACAGAAGCCTCTATGTAAACAAATATTAACCATAAGGACACTGTAGGAAGACAAATGCCACGCTCTGCAAAGGAAGAAAAAAAGGAGATATATATATATATATATTGGAAAAACCAGGTAAGAAAGATATACGAAATATGAAGGGAAAGAAACATTTAAATCTGAAAAAAAAAAAAAAAATACCAATAAAATTAGAGGACAATGGGAAGACTACTAAAAGTTTTTTTTTCGTAAATTTCTATTTCAGTAATGTATGACACAGAAGATGAGAAATATACTTTTACACTTTTACTTGTTTCAGTCATTTGACTGTGGCCATGCTGGAGCACCGCCTTTAGTTGAGCAAATCGATCCCAGGACTTATTCTTTGGAAGCCTAGTACTTATTCTATCGGTCTCTTTTGCCGAACCGCTAAGTGACGGGGACGTAAACACACCAGCATCGGTTGTCAAGCGATGTTTCAGTAATTTATCGTAGTTGTTTACAGAAAGCGAACATTAAAAGTAGAGAGTGAGAGACGTCGCCGTTTTTTCAAGTCCGTACCGGAAGTTGACATTGAGAAACATTTTTGAAAGAAGTGAATCATAAATATAAAGCAATATCTTTAATTTTTATGAGAAAAAATAAAATGAAGACCCCCATTATATGTCCGAGGTGAAGTTATTCGTGCATCACAAGTATGGAAGTAATTAGTGAAGCCGTTTTCACGTGATAAGCGAATACACACACATCTCTATTTTATATATTAGATAAGCGAATACACACACACATCTCCATTTTATATATTAGATTAGAATTAGATATATAAGATATATAATGAAACTGTTAATACTGAAACTATCTCAAGTATATACATCTGCACATGTATGTATATATATATATATAGATGTATATGTATATATAAGAATTTGGATGAGATATGACGGCTCGGCCGTCTCTCCCCAGTTCTTATATTAATCATTAAAATTCAGAAATACAACAACACGAGGGATAACGGTAACAACAGATCAATAGTTTATTCTAGGTTGGTGTAGAGCCATTTCGTTCCTGGGTGAACAGGCATGCGGCTAGAATACCAAAGAAGCTTCGACCACATGTCAGTATCGAGCTGAGAGAATACATGTTGTCACCACCGCTGCTAGAGAGAAAAGAGAGCGAAAGCTATTGCTTTTTCTCCACCTGTTGTATTGCGCCTGCGTGCTCGGGTACTTCCGCTGACGGCAAATCCCTTGCACATGCGCAATGGCACTTCCCAAGATGGCGGCCACATGCGCCACTACAATGTCTCCCCCCCCCCCCGTGTGCATAGCACGAAACAAGGAAAGATTGCGCGGAAACAAGATGGCCACCGAACCCAGAAAACACGGCTAAAATTATACAATGAAAAAACAAAAATTGTTTTGTTAAAACAAAGAATGACAAGCTCAATAAATATGCAAAGCAATGCTGCGTCGGATGCAATAATGGAAGCAAAACTTTTGCATCCGACACGAAAAAAGTTCAGTTCAACATGAAAAGTTCAGCCAGACCGAGAGATAAAGGGTCTGTGTGAAAGAAAGTTGCAACGACGGTGTTGGCGTGAGCAAATGTGTATGCAAAGGTTGAAACAATATGTAATGTGTACATATTTTCTTTTAGCACGTTACTGTGCACAGAAATGGAAGAAAAACAATGTTTGTTTGTACAGAGAAATGAAATGCCGGCGGCATAAAAAATGTCAAACGTATATTGTTTTGGAAAGTTTCTTTGGCCAATGCACTGTCCGGCCAGATCTAATGACATAAGGGTCACTTTAGTTTTGTCGCAACGACGAAGGTGGAGTGGTTTCTGGTGTTTGTGATGGTGTTGATGTTGGCAGTGGTGTGTGTGGTGCTTGAAAAGCGGGCACATCGTCCACGGAAGTTGAGGGTTTGTCAAGGTACGCATTTTTCAGACGGTCGACAGACACAATCTCTGTACGACCATTAGCGTCGACCTTGAAGAACTTCAACACAAGACTGCGGGTTGGGCGAGGCGCGTAAGGCAGCCTTGTGTTGCCTATGAAAACGCTCCACCATCCCAGTAGAAGCGGTATACAATGCCTTCGATGAAGGGAGTGGAAGAATAGGCAAATTTACAACTGTTGAATTTTGGCGAAGTTAAATCTAACGTCGACAAAACAGTTTGGTCCTGCGAAATAACAAGTAACAAGAAGTTGGTGTTGACCCTAAGAAGCTGGAGGCGATGAAGATGGAGGTCCGTAAGCTGCGGAACGAAGTGTTGGGTCTCCATGAGGCTATTGTCGTGTCGTCGCTGGAACTGGCTCTGTGGTCAGTGGCTAGACCTCAGGTGTTGCTTTGTACTGTCTGTAGAAAAAAAAATATTGTTGACCAGCCTTACGTCGTTGCTGCAAGGAAAAAAACAATACAGGCAAAATTTTTTATGTATGTGCGTGTGTGTAGTATTTTTTTTTCTTTGTGTTGTCCTGTAAGACAATAGATGGAAGCAACGTTGTTTGTTTTTTTTTCCCGTTTTTCAAGCCATGTGGAGTCAGGCGAAAAGAGAAATCACTGTTCACTCGTTTGTTCTTTTCTCGGTTTCAATTAGTGTTGAAAAAAAAACATGTGGGTGAGAGAAATAAGCGACGGCTCGTGTCATAGTAGTTGATGGTTCAGTTTCCAGGCTGTATGGTATTTTCTCCGGGGTAAGAAAACTGTTGCAGTTGGTTGGATTGTTCCATTCCCTCGTCTCAGAACCGTTTCGTCCCTGGGTGAACAGGCATGCCGCTAGAATACCAAGGAAGCTTCGACCACATGTCAGTATCAAGCTGAGAGAATACGTGTTGTCACCACCGCTGCTAGAGAGAAAAAAGAGCGAAAGCTATTGCTTTTTCTCCACCTGTTGCATTGCGCCTGCGTGCTCGGGTACTTCCGCTGACGGCAAATCCCTTGCACATGCGCAATGGCACTTCCCAAGATGGCGGCCACACGCGCCACTACATATATATATGTATATATCGATGTATATATATAGAGGTATATATATAGGTATATATATATATATATATATGCATACATACATATATACATACATATATATACATATATATATACATATATATATACATATATATATACATATATATATACATATATATATACATATATATATACATATATATATACATATATATATACATATATATATACATATATATATACATATATATATACATATATATATATATATATATATATATATATATATATATATATATATATATATATTTATATATATATATATTTATATATATATATATTTATATATATATATATATTTATATATATATATATATATATATTTATATATATATATATATATCATCATAATTTATTGTCCATGCTGGCACGCATGAAGGCTGCACCAGACTCCAGTCTGATTTGGCATAGTTTTCTACGGCTGGATGCCTTTCCTAACACCAAGCACTCCAAGAGTATAATGGGTGCTTTTATGTGCCACCAGCATGGGTGCCGTTTGTGTGACACCAGGGTGCTTTTACATGCCACTGGTACAGGTGCTAATTGCGTGACACTGGTATCTGCCACCACTGCGATTTTTCTAGGCTTGATGGGTCTTCTTCTCAAGCACGGCATAATGCCAAAGGTCTCGGTCGTTATCCCTGTGAGGCCCAACACTCGAAAGGAACCCAGCCACTTTGCTTCTCTGAGGCCCAATGCTCGAAAGGAACTCAACCATGTTGCCTCTGTGATTACATGATGTATTTCTTTCAGTTTCTGCCTTCCAAATATACTCATAAGGCTTTCATTGGCTGGGAGCTATAGTTGGAGAGATCTTGCCCCAAAGATCAAAGATAAAACAGACACACTGGAGTGAATAGTCATAAACACTTTCATGAGGTCTGCATAGAGAACACAATGGCCTTTGATCCTAGCCAGCTTGATCAGGGCCGATCTAAATAGGAACTCTATTGATCCTCGCACAGGAAAGGGTGCAATGGCTCTAAACAAGTGTTATATTGCAGTAATAACACTTTCTGTAACAGGATGCAAAGGAAGAGATAAGACAGCTCTTCTTATTTCATCCACTTTCAATTGACGAGAGGTTTGTCACAACTGGAGATTATTATCATCATTATCATTTTGCAAAGTAGTTTTTATTTGCGATGACACTTTTACAAGTGGATCACACATGTAAGTGTGTGTGTGTGTGTTGTGGGGAAGGGTGTGGAGCTATGAGGACCTTGAAATACTTTAGAAACCAGTTAAGACACCCTGCAAGTTTACTAAAGCCTCGTTCCTAAATTTGTAAGTGACGTTTATCTCTGAATGGTCAACAGGATGTCAATGTGTATCTCTGCAAATATTCCACAGTCAAGACTGGCAGACAAGCAGAAGGACTGTTTTTACAAGATCCTTCTATAAACTGCGTTAGTGAAGAATGATGCCAACTTCATCCAACTTATTTCCTTACTCAAGCCCTCCACTCCCTATGGAGTAAAAGCCATCAACGACTTTTCTCTGCTGTTCTTAACACTGAGCTGGGCTATAAGAAGGGCAGTGGGCCTCCCTCTTCCAGATCTTGTTGATTTTCAATTGTCATCTGGCTTTTATTCTTTGGTCTGTCAACCTGTCCAGCAGGGGAAGGCCCAATCGGGAGCTTGTACTCTGTTGGCACAGCTCCCAGTATCATTTATGGCACACAAGCCACCACATTCCAACAAGAATGGCACCTTGTGGTTTTTCATTATCAAAGCCAACAGTTTTGATTAAAACACATCGCGCAACACCATGAGGGCTTTTTCAGTGTACTTAACAGTGATGGTTATGACCCAAGGAGTGCAAAAGGATTAAAGTTCTTGGTATTCTGTGACACAAAAGACTCACACATTTTCTAACACTAACTTCAGGAACCTGACCAGCTAACTCATCAACATACATGTTTGCACATGTATATGTTCATGTCTGTATACATAAATGGGTATATATGTGTATATATTATATACGCATTGTGATGGCACCTGTGCCCAGCGTCGCCTTCCTGGCACGTAAAAGCACCCACTACACTCTCAGAGTGGTTGGCGTTAGGAAGGGCATCCAGCTGCAGAAACTCTGCCAAATCAGATTGGAGCCTGGTGTAGCCATCTGGTTCACCAGTCCTCAGTCAAATCGTCCAACCCATGCTAGCATGTAAAGCGGACGTTAAACAATGATGATGATGATGATGATGACGCATGTGTATAAATATGTTCATGTGTGTATATGGTTTTCTGTTGTGTTATATATTTCTGTGTGTATGTATATCTGTGAGTGTGTACTGCTAGTGTGCATGTTACATTTTGTGTGTTGTCTTATGTTACAGCCATGGCGATCCTGTTCAGTTTGTGTCGTTTAGGCTACATTATACAAATGTGTCTGGTTTTTTTTCTTTTTAAGATGGTACAAATTAGATTAAGGGAGATTTGGCTGCTATATCTAACGGTCACACAATTGCCGAGAGCCTATCTCAGTAACTTGAGATGCGCGTGTATATGTGTGTGTGTGTGTGTGTGTGTGTGTGTGTGTGTGGTTGATGAGAAAACCAGTCTGCCTGACATTTCACAAAATTATACACAAACACTCACATGATATCCAGTTATATACACTCTGCCAAACAACAAATGACAAGACAATAAGCTACAGAAGAATTTGCCTACTAATTTTTTTCGTAATTATCCTGCAAGCTCTTCGTTAATTTTTTTTTTTTGTCATATGTTTCATCTTCATAATACTTCAGCAAACAGTCTCCAAACAGCATATTTATGGAGCCATAACTGACAAGAAAACCTCTCCAGCTGGCCACACTAAATAAATTTTCTGGCTGATTTTATTTGTCTTGATTTAAAAAAAGTCTTTGCTTTTATTTTCTATTTTAATATTCAACTTGAAAATTTCAATTGTTAAATTGCTAATGAACTTAATCACTCACGAGTCATTTGCATTTGGGG